>NC_135828.1:19586686-19773381 GCF_964213995.1 Mustelus asterias | reverse complement strand
TCCATTTTCCGTTTATGTTTAGAGGCTGCATCAAAGATTAAGGCCTCCTAAAGTACACCATTTTCAAAATGCATCTTTGGAGAATGCAGGGCCACTTTGTAGCCCACTTGCTCCCAATGCTTTTTGAAACTGTGGGCCATTAAGCAAACAAGGTACAAAAGTTCTATGCAGTAGAGGCTTTGCTGACTGGAGCTGTAAGTGTGAAAAGTATGAATAGAAGAACACTTAGTTGTCCGAGCAATGGCTTGTCCGGATTCTGACTGCCCTTGACCTGGGGTGAGCTCATATTTGTTGGTGTAGAGTTTGACTATTTAGAAGGGGAACCCATCTTAATTTCTAACCAAAAGAGAAAATGCGGGAAAATCTCAGCAGGTCCGGCAGCATCTGTAAGGAGAGAAAAGAGCTGACGTTTTGAGTCCAGATGACCCTTTGTCAAAGCTAAAAGGCGTAGAAAGTGGGAGATATTTACACTGTACGATGAGGGAATCTCTATCTTGATTCCAACTTGGATAATGATGGGAATGCACGGTGGCACAGTGTTAGCACTCGCTGCCTCTCAGCGCCAGGGACCTGAGTTCGATTCCCGGCTTGGGTCACTGTCTGTGCAGAGTCCGCACGTTCTCCCCGTGTCTGCGTGGGTTTCCTCCGAGTGCTCCAGTTTCCTTCCACAGTCCAAAAGACGTGCTGGTTAGGTGCATTGGCCATGCTAAATTCTCCCTCAGTGTATCCGAGCAGGCACCGGAGTGTGACAACTAGGAGATTTCCACAGTAACTTCATTGTAGTGTTAATGTAAGCCTACTACTGACATTAATAAATAAAACTTCAATGTTTGGAAGAAATTGTGTTCCTGACTCACATTGCATTGACTTTTATATTAATAATATAGCTTGTGCATTAATTTTGTTTTTGTCCTTGATGTATAGCTTTGATATTCAACAAAAAATGTTCAATTATTTTTTAATATTTAAGCCATTTCTAATGTAATTTGAAGACACAGTGATGTCTGCTTTTCCAACTGTATATTGCATCAACCAATCAATCAATTCTGTTGGTCTTGGAAACATGTTGACCGGTGATTCAAAGATTATTTTGATATTTGAAATTAGCTTTGTGTGGTTGTTCAGCCCCTGAACACACACTGTTCAGTGCTATTTATCTGTTCTAATCTTGTGGCTTTGTGTTGACTAACCATTGCTTCTGGGTTATTGAATAGTATACCCAGACCATTGCAAGCAATAGATCAGTATAGGCCTGTTGACAGTGTGGTTGATAGTGAGGAAGACAGCTGTTGACTGCAGGAAGATATGTGGTTAGGTGGGCAGAGAATTGGCAAATGGGACAAGTGTGAGGTTGTACACTTGGGCCAGTTATGGGCACCACAATGCAGGAAGGATATGATCGCACATCACGCTGTGATGTTGCCCAGGGCTGGGGAGTTTTAGCTGTAAGGAAAGATTGGATAGGCTGGAGCTTTCTTTGGAATACACGGTTGAGGACTCTGGGTCTGTACTCGTTGGAGTTTAAAAGGATGAGGGGGGATCTTATTGAAACTTACAGGATACTGCGAGGCCTGGATAGAGTGGATGTGGAGAGGATGTTTCCACTAGTAGGAAAAACTAGAACCAGAGGGCACAACCTCAGGCTAAAGGGACGATCCTTTAAAACAGAGATGAGGAGGAATTTCTTCAGCCAGAGAGTGGTGAATCTGTGGAACTCTTGGCCGCAGAAGGCTGTGCAGGCCAGCTCATTGAGAGTCTTTAAGACAGAGATAGATAGGTTCTTGATTAATAAGGGGATCAGGGATTATGGGGAAAAGGCAGGCGAATGGGGGTGAGAAAAAAAATCAGCCATGATTGAATGGCGGAGCAAACTCGATGGGCCGAGTGGCCTAATTCTGCTCCTATGTCTTATGGTCTTATAAAGGAGGTTGAGGGGAGATTTCAAAGCAAAGCATCCCTACAGCGCAGAAGGAGGCCATTCGGCCCATCGAGTCTGCACTGATGACAATCCCACCCAGGCCCTATCCCCATAACCCCATGTATTTACCCTGCTCATCCCCCTGACATGAAGGGTCAATTTACTATGGCCAATCTACCTAGCCTGCACATCTTTGGAGTGTGGGAGGAAACCAGAGCACCCGGAGGAAACCCACACAGGGAGAACCTGCAAGCTCCACACAGACAGTCACCCGAGGTCATTAATTGAGGTTTGTAAAATTGAGGTGCCTCGATAGATTGGTTAGGATGGACCTATTTTCCTTATCAGAGAGACTATCAATGCAGAATCATTAAATTTAAAGTAGTTGTTCGACGTTGAGAGAAAATGTTTTCACCCAGAGAGTGCTGGGTATCCGGAACTTGTTGCCTGAAAGGTTAGTAGAGACAGAATCCCTCATCATATGTAAAAAGTATTCAGATGGGCACTTGAAGTAATGCAGCATGCAAGGCAGTGAACCAAGAGCTGGAGGAGGGAATTAGGTTGGATAACCCATTCAGTCAGCACAGAGACAATGCAACAAAATGGTGGTCTCTGCCGTAGAGTCATTGACTGCCGACAGTGCAAGAGGAGGCCATTCAGCCCATCGAGTTTGCACCAACTGCAATTCCACCCAGGCCCTATTCCCCATAACTCCACATATTTACCCTGCTAATTCCCCTGACACTACGGTCAATTTAGCACGGCCAATCCACCTAACCCACACATCTTTGGACTGTGGGAGGAAACCGGAGCACCCGGAGGAAACCCACGCAGACATGGGGAGAATGTGCAAACTCCATACAGGCAGTGACAGCCGGAATTGAACCCAGGTCTCTGGTGCTGAGAGGCAGCAGCGCTAACCACCATGTCCATGACGTTATGTAATTTGTGATGTGCTGTTGCCATTTGATGGAATGTGGACAGGATGAATTTGTGTAAAATCAAGGGGAGGAGGCGATGGCCCACTGGTATTATTGCAAGACTATTACTCCAGAAACTCAGCCCATGCTCTGGAGACCCAGGTTCGAATCCTACCACCGCAGAATTTGAATTCAATACAAATCTGCAATTAAAAGTCTAATGATGACCATGAAACCATTGTCAGAAAAGCCCATCTGGTTCACTAATGTCCTTTAGGGAAGGCCTGGCCTACATGTGACTCCAGAGCCACAGCAATGTGGTTGACTCTCAACTGCCCTCTGAAATGGTCTAGCCAAGGGCCACTAGGGATGGGCAATAAATGCTGTAAGAAGTCTCACAACACCAGGTTAAAGTCCAACAGGTTTATTTGGTTTGGACTTTAACCTGGTGTTGTGAGACTTCTTACTGTGTTCACCCCAGTCCAACGCCGGCATCTCCACATCAATAAGTGCTGGCCAGCCAGCGATGCCCATGTCCCACGAATAAATTTAAAAAAAGTTTGGGATTGCTATATTCAGGGGGAGAAACCAGAGGCTATGTTTCAGCAGAAACAGATTGCAGGCTGATTTTCCTGACCCAGCATAGATATTGTTGAAGACAGGTAAATAATGGACAAATGGAATGGAAATTCTTCGGTTTACATCTATGGAATTGCTGTTGCAAGGAACGCTGGTCCCACGTAACCATGTGTCTTAGTAAAAAGTGTGCTTACGATCGTATTTACTTTCAGGTTGAGGGAGGCGCAATCTGTGATTGTGGGTTCAAGTGCCACTCAGTGACCTGAGCACAGATCTCTGCTGGCGCTTTAGTGCTGTGTTGAGGGACTAATTCAGAGATCGTACAGAGATTTCTTGGTTGGCATTTCAGCACTGTGCTGAGGGAATAAACCAAAGATCATAAAGAGACTTTAAAAAAAAACTGAGGTTGAAGGTGGAATGAAGGAAGATAAACTGGAATAAAAATATTGACCAAACAACATGAGAAACGTTTTGGAAAGTTGATGGTATAAATGCTTAAAAACAAATTAGTCGGGTGCCACAATGGTTAGCACTGCTGCCTCACAGTGCCAGGGACCCGGGTTCGATTCCCGGCTTGGGTCACTGTCTGTGTGGAGTCTGCACATTCTCCTCGTGCCTGCGTGGGTTTCCTCCGGGTGCTCCGGTTTCCTCCCACAGTCCAAAAGACGTGCTGGTTAGGTGGACTGGCCGTGCTAAATTCTCCCTCAGTGTACCCGAACAGGCGCTGGAGTATGGCGACGAGGGGATTTTCACAGTAACTTCTTTGCAGTGTTCATGTAAGCCTACTTGTGACACTAATAAATAAATAATGATAAACTTTAAATAAATTATTCAATACTGAGAATCATGGATGAATAAAGAAGGTAGGGATACATTTGGAACTAAAGCAAGCTACATGTATTAAATGCACAGAAAGGATTGGAAAAAGGTAAACAGGAATTTTAAAAATCAAGGAGCACATATGGAAAATTAAGTTTGGGATAGGACCACTATGGGATGCACAAAATGCATTCATATTCTGTGAGTGAAATGATAATACTGAATCGTTATTTTGCTTCAATTTTTAACAAGGGGAGACCAACAAGGTGCATCTGACACAAAAACAGAAAATGTTGGAAAATCTCAGCAGCTCCGACAGCTTCTGTGGGAGGGAGAATCGAGTTATGTTTTGAGTCTGGGTGACTCTTTGTCAGAGCTGGTTAGACTCGAAACGTTGGCTCTATTCTCTCTCCTCACAGATGTCATGCTGTCAGACCCGCTGAGATTTTCCAGCATTTTCTGTTTTTGTTTCAGATTCAAGCCGCAGTATTTTGCTTTTATCAAGGTGCATTTTAATAACGAGTTCCAAAAGGATATCAACACGTTTAGAATTGAGGTCTACGATAATGTAGGGAATTTTTTACATCAAAAGGGAAGAGTACCAGAGGATTGGCAGGGAGATAATGGTATTTCTGTATTTAATAAAAGAAGATATGACATTCAAGGAACTACAGACCATTTCACATGACATCAGTCGAAGAAAAGATGTCACAAGCTTTGTCCAAGAAATGCAATAGAAACATAGTGAAAGTAAAATTCAGAATGGTCAGCATGGATTTCCAAAGGAACGGTGCTGCTTTGTTTAACGTTGTTGAATTCCTGTGAAGAAGTACCAAAGCAGGTGCAGGGAATGTAATACCCATGGATTTTCAAAAGGCTTTCACTAAGGTACCACACAGTGGACCCGTGACGGAGGTCAGAACAATGTGGAGGCAGGAGGCAGACAGCAAAATTACTGCAACACAGAAAACCGAGAGAAGGGGCGAACGGCAGTTACCTGGAAGGTGGGACGTGGCCTTCTGGAGAGATTGCTGGGACCTCTGTTCCCCATTTAGATAATTATTTGGACTTGAGAAGCACTTTTACAGATGCGCCATAGAAAGCATTCTTTCTGGTTGCATCACAGCTTGGTATGGCTCCTGCTCTGCCCAAGACCGCAAGGAACTACAAAGGGTGATGAATGTAGCCCATTCCATCACGCCAACCAGCCTCCCATCCATTGACTCTGTCTACACTTCCTGCTGCCTCGGCAAAGCAGCCAGTGCAATCAAGGACCCCATGCCCCCCTGACATTCTCTCGTCCACTTTAAAAGATACAAAAGTCTGAAGTTACGTACCAACCAACTCAAGAAGAGCTTCTTCTCTGCTGCCAGAGAATGGACTTACCTCGCATTAAGTTGATCTTTCTCTATACCTTAGCTATGACTGTAACACTACATTCTGCACTCTTTCATTTCCTTCTCTATGAACAGTATGTGTTGTCTGTATTGCGTGCAAGAAACAATACTTTTCATTGTACACTGATGCATGTGACAATAATAAATCAAATCACATCACAATTTTTGAATGGCGCCAAGTTGGGGGATGGGGTGTCAGGGTGTGGTGGAAAATTATATCGTTAATACTGAGGGTACTGACAAAATACATACTGAGTTTGTTAATGCCTAATTTGGGGAGGTGATGGCCTAGTGGTATTATTGCTGGACTGTTAATCCAGAAGTTCAGCTAATGATCTGGGGACCCGGGTTCAAATCCCGCCACGGCAGATGGTGGAATTTGAATTCAATTTTTGAAAAAATCTGGAATTAAGAATCTACTGATGGCCATGAAACCATTGCTGATTGTCATAAAAACCCATCTGGTTCACTAATGTCCTTCAGGGAAGAAAATCTGCCGTCCTTACCCGGTCTGGCCTACATGTGACTCCAGAGCCACAGCAATGTGGTTGACTCTCAACTGCTGTCGGGCAACTAGGGATGGGCAATAAATGCTGGATAGCCAATGACGCCCATGTCCCACAAACAAATAACAAAAATTAGCAAATTAATTTCAGTCTAGTTAAGTGTGGGATGGTGTAGCATGGTAGAAGGAATAAGGAGGTCACATACCCATTGGAAAATAAGAGTCTGAATAGCATCATGGTGAAGAGGGATCTATGGGGGCAGTGGCCATTTTGAAATGTTTGATTTGATTTATTATTCTCTCACATATTAATATACAGTGAAAAGCATTGTTTCTTGCATGCTATACAGACAAAGCATACCGTTCATAGAGAAGGAAAGAAGAGGATGCAGAATGTAGTGTTACAGTCATAGCTAGGTGTAAAGAAAGGTCAACTTAATATCAGGCAGGTCCATTCAAAAGTCTGACAGCAGCAGGGAAGAAGCTGTTCTTGAGTCGGTTGGTACGTGACCTCAGACTTTTGTATCTTTTTTCTGACAGAAGAAGATGGAAGAGAGAATGTCTGGGTGCGTGGGGTCCTTAATTATGCTGGCTGCTTTTCCGAGGCCGCGGGAAGTGTAGACAGAGTCAATGGATGGGAGGCTGGTTTGAGTGATGGACTGGGCTTCGCTTACAACCCAATGTAGTTTCTTGCGGTCTTGGTCAGAGCAGGAGCCATACCAAGCTGTGATACAGCCAGAAAGAATGCTTTCTATGGTGCATCTGTAAAAGTTGGTGAGAGTCGTAGTGGACATGCCAAATTTCCTTAGCCTCCTGAGAAAGTAGAGGCATTGGTGGGCTTTCTTAACAGTAGCTTTGGAGTGGAAGGACCAGGACATGGTGTTGGTGATTTGGACACCTAAAAACATGACGTTCTCGACCATTTCCACTTCATTCCCATTGATGTAGACAGGAGCATATCCTCCACTATGCTTCCTGAAGTCAATGACTATCTCCTTTGTTTTGCTGACATTGAGGGAGAGATTATTGTCATTGCACCAATTCACCAAGCAAATATGTGTAATTTTCTGTCAGATATTTTATGAATGAAGTATATTTTTTTAAAAATCCCAGGTGCAGGTCATTAAACAAATACACAAATCATTAAAATTAACAGCACAGGCTAACACAGGCACGTGAAGTGTTAGTAAAACACAGGCATTTGTTCCTGGAGGAATAGAATTGAACAGTAGAGAGGTTATGTTAAAAGTGCATAGAACTATGATTAGATTACACTACGCGTAGTTCTGAATGCCATATTAACAAACAAAAGATGTAGAAAGTGCAGAAAAGGTGATGGGAGGCTGAGAGTCATGGAGTCATTACTGCAGAGAATGAGACCATTTGGCCCATTACATCTATGTCGGAACTGGGAAGAAAGACTGAATAGAATGTTGTTCCAGAGAATGTTGTCTCTGGAAAAGCCGCGAGTTGGCCCAAAGGTCAACTAAAATTAAGAGCTCTTTCGGAGTTTAATAGGATTGACAGAGGGAACATATTTTCACTTGTGGGGAAATCCAAAATATGGGGCCATAACTATAAAAAAAATAAATTCAATAGAGAATTCAAGTGAAACCACTCTACTCAGAATGGTGGGAATGTGAAATTCACTATTACGTAGAATGCTTGAGGCAAATCCTATTTAGGAAAAACTACACAAGTACATGAAGGAGAAAACTTAGAGAGATATCTTAGAAGGGCTGCACGGTGGCACAGTAGTTAGCACTGGTGCCGCTCTAGGGACCCGGGTTCGATTCTGGCCATGGGCGACTGTCTGTGCGGAGTTTGCACGTTCACCCCATGCCTGCGTGGGTTTCCTCCGGATGCTCCAGTTTCCTCCCACAGTCCAAAGATGTGCAGGTTAGGTTAGGTGTCATGCTAAATTGCCACTTAGTGTCCTAGGATGCATGGGTTAGATGGGTTATGATGTGGAGATGCCGGCGTTGGACTGGGGTAAACACAGTAAGAGTTTTAACAACACCAGGTTAAAGAACTGTACTGTAACTTGATTTTGTGTCTCTGTGCCCTGTTTGAGAGCAGATTTCCACTCCATCTGACGAAGGAGCAGCGCTCCGAAAGCTAATGGCATTTGCTACCAAATAAACCTGTTGGACTTTAACCTGGTGTTGTTAAAACTCTTACTTAGATGGGTTAGCCATGGTAAATGTGTGGGGTTACAGGGATAGGGTGGGGGAGAGGGCCTGGGTAATATACTCTGTCAGAATGTCAGTGCTGACTCGGGCCAAATGGCCTCTTCTGCACTGTAGGGATTCTATGATCTTCTATGATCTATATGCTCATTATGTACTGGTTAGGTGCGTGGGCCATGCTAAATTCTCCCTCAGTGTACCCAAACAGGCACCGGAATGTGGCGACTAGGGGATTTTCACAGGGGATTTTGCAGTGTTAATATGAGCCTACTTGTGACACTAATAAATAAATATGCTGATAGAAGGAGGCTTGTGTGGAGCATGAACACTGGGATAGACTTATCAAGCTAAACCGGTCTGTATTTGTGCTGGAAATTTCTAGGAAATCCTTTGTATTTACTGCCAAGCTGTAGCCATAAAGTTGCGGAGTTGTTAAATAAATTTGGAACCTACTTTAAAGAACTTCCAACGTAAGACACCGTGAGGTATGAACCTGGCAATTATGGAGCCAGTGAGTTTAATTTCTGTCGTGGGGAAAATACTTAATTGCATTATGTGGAATGCAGTTAAAAGACGGAGGCCATATGGTGGACTCAGCGTGGATTGAGAAGTGACGGGTGATACTTGTGTAATCTGCCAGAACTCTTCTGTGACAGTAACTGAACCAGTGGATTTCTGCTGGCCTTTCAACCTAATTTTCAGAAGGCATTTAATGAAAGTTGGATTTGTGGAACTAATGACACATTGGTGAACTGGATTGAAATCTGGTTTGGCAGCAGGTGTTAATGAATGGGACTAACGCTGTTACCGGGGGAGCCGTAACTTGTGGATTTCCAATCGAGGTATAATTTAGGTCCCTTACTGTTATGAACACTAGAGCAATAGTGAACATTGGGGAGGAAAGAAGTGATTTGAGAGGATTCATAACGCCTGTCCGTAAAGTGGACGGACTAATACTCTTGGCTGCGTTATGATTTTGGTTTGATGTTCATAACCTTTGTATCAAGACTGAAGATTAGAAGCTATTCTCCTCCAGATTCTGCCTCCAATGCATAAAGGAGCAGAACTGTGATGTACATCCCAGCAAGTGCCATTGTTCCTGCTTTCAACAACTTCAAGTCAAAAAGGAACTGAGAAATATGTGGGTTTGGCATTGGGATTGCAGGTTATTAGATCAAAGGAACCTTGAAAGATCAAATGCATTGAAGTGGTATTTGGGACAGCTGCAAGGCCATCAGTGGAAGCCAAGATTTAATAATGTTCAAGTAAAAACAAAGTGCTTAAAAAACTCAGCTGCTCTGGCAGGAATTATAGAACTATAGAACCCATACAGTGCAGAAGGAGGCCATTTGGCCCGTCGAGCCTGCACCAATCACAATCCCACCCAGGCCCTATCCCCATAACCCCACACATTTACCCTAGCTAGTCCTCCTGACACTAACGGGCAATTTATAGAGTTATAGAGGTTTACAGCATGGAAACAGGCCCTTCGGCCCAACTTGTCCATGCCACCCTTTTTTTAAACCCCTAAGCTAGTCCCAATTGCCCACATTTGGCCCATATTCCTCTATAGCCATCTTACCCATGTAACTGACTAAATGCTTTTTAAAAGACAAAATTGTACCCGCCTCTACTACTACCCCTGGCAGCTCGTTCCAGACACTCACCCCACCCTCTGTGTGAAAAATTTAGCATGGCCAATCCACCTAACCCGCACATCTTTAGAGTGTGGGAGGAAACGGGAGCACTTGGAGGAAACCCACGCAGACACAGGGAGAACGCGCAAACTCCACACAGACAGTGACCTGAGGTTGGAATTGAACCTGGGTCCCTGGCGCTGTGAGGCAGCAGTGCTAACCACTGTGCCACCGTGCCGCCAAACTAAATTCCAAGGAAGAGTCGTGTTGGACTCGATCTTAACTCTGTTTCTCTGAAGGTTAGGTGGCTTAGCCACGCTAAATTGACCTTTTGTGTCCCAGGATGTGTAGGTTAGGTGGATTAGACATGGGAAATGTGTGAGGTTATGGGGATAAGGCCTGGGTGAGATACTCTGTCAGAGAGTCGGTGCCGACTCGATGGGCTGGATGGCTTCATCTGCACTGTAGGGATTCCATGATTCTCTCCATAGATGCAGTCTGATCGGCTGCATTTCGCCAGCACTTGGCTTTTATTTCAGATCTCCAGCATCTGCCAGTATTTTGCTTTTATCTTGCTAAATAATAATAGGGCGCCATGGTGGTTAGGACTCCTGCCTCACAGCTCCAGGTTCAATTCCCAGCTTGGATCACTATTTGTGCGGAATCTGCATGTTCTCCCCGAGTCTTTGTGGGTTTCCTCCCACAGTCCGAAGGACGTGTTGGTTAGGCGCATTGGCCATGCTAAATTCTCCCTCAGTGTACCCAAACAGGTGCCGGAGTGCGGCGACTAGGGGATTTTCACAGTAACTTCATTGCAGTGTTAATGTAAGCCTAGTTGTGACAATAATAATTAAACTGATGTAGATTGTTCTAAAACTTTGCTTCATTTGCTTTGGGAACGGGGATATTAATACTTCTCCCTCAATAGATGGGGTAGGGTGCACAGTGGCATAAACCTGGGAGACTTGATGGGTATTTTGCTCATTGTTTTATTAGAAAGAAGGCACACTTGTACCACCTACAAATGTGCTATTGCACAGTCAAGCCAGAGTTGCTTCAGTTAGTCTGTAATGCATTAATTATCCTGGCGTCTAGCTGTGTCAACGTTTAGCTGTTCTGTTTTATTCTGAATATGTTCTGAACCATTAAGATAGTTCAAAATATTGATGTAGCAAATATTTGTCAAGCTTTACCATTCCTGTTGCTGACTCAGTGCATGAGATTTATTTTCCCGTGGTTGGTTAAGCCAAACTGTTGTCTGATTTTTAAGATGATGTCCACAATGACTACTCTGTGGCAGGCAGTGCGCATGCTCTCGGTGTGAAACATCATTGTACTGACGCAGTTACTTAATTTTGGTATGTTTTGGCTACTTTACTTCATCCACATTTTCATAGAATCCCTACATGTCACATTAAACTATTTTACAGGAACTTGGCTATTAACTTTTGGCACTTTTTCAGCAGGGACGTTTTGATTTGTTAAAAAAGAGTCATAGAATTCCTACAGTACAGAACGAAGCCATTCGGCCCATCGAGTCTGCCCGACCACAATCCCACCCAGGCCCTATCCCCATAATCCCACGTATTTACCCTGCTAATCCCCCTGACACTAAGGGACAATTTGGAATCATAGAATCCCTATGGTGCAGAAGGAGGCCATTTGGCCCATCAAGTCTGCACCCACAACAATCCCACCCAGGCCCTATCTCCGTACCCTCCTAATTCTCCCGACACTAAGGGACAATTTAGCATGGCCAGTCAACCTAACCCGTGTATCTTTGGACAGTGGGAGGAAACCGGAGCACCCGGAGGAAACCCACGCAGACACGGGGAGAACGTGCAAACTCCGCAAAGACCCGAGGCCGGAATTGAACCCGGGTCTTTGGCGCTGTGAGGCAGTAGTGCTAACCACTGTGCCGCCTGTGTCTTTCCATTGTTTTAAAATTCGCCTCCCCCTTCAGGTTGTGCCCTGGCGCCCCACACATTTTACAACCATTTCTAAGCCTGTGCCATTTTTGTGTCACTTACTGTGCAACAGTGATGCATATTGACTTCCGAGGATTTCTCTGTGTGTGTTCTACACAGGACCTCCTTGCCCTATTGGGGCAGCTGAAATCAGAATGACCATGTTGCAGTTGTGAAGCCCAGGTTTAACCAGACATTCCCCCGAGACCAACAGCTACTACAGTGTTTTTTAAAGCTTTGTCTTTCATTGGAAAATCTGCTCACCTTGACTAAATAAAATATCAGTCCAGGTCAATGTTCTATTTCATGGACCAGAAAGTTTGATTAGGGGCTTGATTTCTTATGTGGGAAAGAGATTTAGATAGCACTTTGGGCGTAGTACCTTCAATTTAATTACATTAATTGAAGTAAATTGGAGAAATGTTTCAGTATAAAATCACAACCTGCTGCCAGCAACTGAGTGAGTCTCAAAACATTGTCAGTTAACAATACCTCAACTTTCACTTGTTCTTGTCTGTTCTGGCTCCCAGTCTATTTCTAATCCGGCAGGAGCTTTTTGTTCTTGGAACATTGACACTTTTCCTCTTCACTCACTCTTAAGGGCACTGTGTGTTCCACTACTCAGGAACTTGGCATCCGAGGGATACTATAATTAATCAGTATCCATGCAGTAGCCATTTGTCATAATGTACTTCATTGTGACTGCGGGATAATATTTAGGATTTACATTAATTGAAACCATATGAAATATTTACATTTCCCAAATGCAAACTGTAGGGGAGCAGTCTCGTATGCAAATTCTGTTGATCTGGTTTTCTGGAATTTATTTTTGTATCACGATGCTATCTTGATTTTAATCTTTTATTCCAGTACATGGTATATGCATAATGTACATTGTTTGGGAAATGGAATTGGTTTTGACAGCCGTTTGAAATATGTAGAAGAGTTACTATATAAACTTCATACATTGAATTTGGACTGTTTGCAATTGTACTGCTACTTAGTGGATGAATATTTTATGCTCATTGTAATAAGTTCATAAGATATAGGAGCAGAATTAGGATGTTTGGCCCATTGAGTCTGCTCTCGATCGTGGCTGATATGTTCCTCATCCCCATTTTCCTGCCTTCTCCCCATTACCAATTAAAAATCTGTCTAACTCTTGCTGAAATTTACTCACTGTCCCAGCATCCACCGCACTTTGGGGCAGCGAATTCCACAGATTCACAACCCTTTGGGAGAAGTACACAGATTCACAACCCTTTGGGAGAAGTAGTTTCTCTTCAACTCTGTTTTAAATTTGCTACCCCTTAACTTATGATAAGTTGTGATAACACACAAAAAATCGGGAGAGGGGGGCTTGAGTGGTGGTTACGTGTCAGAAATGGGGCGGGGCGGACTCAATGGGCCAAACGGCCTAATTCTGCTCCTATATCTTATGAACGTATTAGAATGAGCACGAAATATTCACCCAATAAGTAGCAGTACAATTGCAAACAGTCCAAATCCAATGTATGAAGTTTATATAGTAACTCTTCGACATATTTCAGATAGCTGTCCAAACCACAATATTTCCCAAACAATGTACATTATGCATATACCATGTACTGGAATAAAATATTAAAATCAAGATGGCATCGTGATACAAAATTAGACTTTGCATTCGAGACTGTTCCCCTACGATTTGCATTTGGGAAATGTAAATATTTCATATGGTTTCAATTAATGTAAATCCTAAATATTATCCAGTAGTCACAATGAAGTGCATTATGACAAATGGCTACTGCATGGATACTGATTAATTACAGTATTGCCTATTGTAAGCTGGTTAAGTGACTTCGCAGACCTTTGAACGCCTCTGTTTCTCTTTGCACCTTCAACACCAGTGAGAACGACAGTGGTGACAGCTCCTCGCCTGCACGAGTGGAATTAATGAACGTGCGAGAAATGAAGATTGCAAGCAATCTCAAATTTTCCTGATCTGGCTTTTCTAACTTGGCATCTCGCAAACCAAGTAACTGTAAAGCATGAAAAGAGTTAATTGATAACCAAAGACCCCCAGAATTTTGACCAGTTGACATAAATGGAGAAAAATGACCCAATGTACGAGTATCACGCCTCTACTTTCTCAGAAGACTAAGGAAATTTGCCATGTCTGCGAGGACCCTCACCAACTTTAACAGATGCACCATAGAAAGCATTCTTTCTGGTTGTATCACAGCTTGGTATAGCTCCTGCTCTGCCCAAGACCGCAAGAAATTACAAAGGGTCGTGAACGTAGCCCAATCCATCACACAAACCAGCCTCCCATCCATTGACTCTGTCTACACTTCCCGCTGCCTCGGCAAAGCAGCCAGCATAATTAAGGGCCCCACGCACCCCGGACATTCTCTCTTCCACCTTCTTCCGTCGGAAAAAAGATAGAAAAGTCTGAGGTCACGTACCAAATGGACCTAACTCATATTAAGTTGATCTTTCTCTACACCCTGGCTATGACTGTAACACTACATCTGCACTCTCTCGTTTCCCTCTCTATGAACGGTATGTTTTGTCTGTATAGCGCGCAAGAAACAATACTTTTCACTGTATACTAATACATGTGACAATAATAAATCAAATCAAACCAGAGGTTAAGAGCGCATACTTCTGAATGGAGGGATGAGCATTTGTTTAAAACAGCAAGACATCTTCAATCCTTGACAGGATTTGTGTCTGCTCAGTCTGCTTTCACTAATCATCGAATCCCTACAGTGCTGAAGAGGTAATTCGGCCCATCAGATCTGCACCGACTCCCTGACAGAGTATCTCACCCAGGCCTTCTCCCCTGCCCTATCCCTGTAACTCTGCACATTTGCCATGGCTAATCCATATAAGCTACACCTCTTTGGACTAATGTAAGCTGTGTTTACATTATAGGCACTAATAGTAATAGCGCTGTCTCCTTTGTCCTGTCTCGAGGGCTGGCTGAAACCCAGAAATCAACTAGACAGTTCCTTATAGTTAGTCACAGAATCATAGAATCCCGACCGTGCAGAAGGAGGCCGTTTGGCCCATCTAGCCTGCACTGACAACGATCCCACCCAGGCCCTATCCCCATGACTCATGCATTTACCCTAGCTTGTTCCCTGGCACTAAGGACCAATTTAGCATG
Source organism: Mustelus asterias (assembly GCF_964213995.1). NCBI lineage: Eukaryota > Metazoa > Chordata > Chondrichthyes > Carcharhiniformes > Triakidae > Mustelus > Mustelus asterias. The sequence continues at coordinate 19,758,299 of NC_135828.1, read as the reverse complement.
GCCAATCCACCTAACCCGCACATCTTTGGACTGTGGGAGGAAACCGGAGCACCCGGAGGAAACCCACGCTGACACGGGGAGAACGTGCAAACTCCACGCAGACAATGACCCAAGCCGGAATTGAACCTGGGTCGCTGGCGCTGTGAGGCAGCAGTGCGAACCACTGTGCCACCCACTAATAGGAATAGCAGAGGATGGTGGCCAGAACAACACCATGATATATACCGTACATTATTGAATGATCGTCCTGCTTGTGGGCCTTATTAAATTGTGGCTGGTTTGCATTTTCAACCAGTGGCAGAAGCTAGAACTAGTAGCCAGGGACAATCTAAAAGCAGCTGGAAGTTCCGACTGCTTCAATAAGTGTGGAATGCTGAAAAGCCCTCGATGCAACTACCTTCATTAAATATTTATATTAAATATAAAACCTGTCAGAATGGATCCTGAGATCTTAAGATTTGGTGACGGGGTTTAAAAATAGTTTGTGTTTCACCGTCACTTCATTCAGAGGATTTTCATCACCACGCCTCCACTTATTTTATTTTTATGCTTCTGTTTTACACCTCATTTCAGTCATGCAAATAATTTGTACCCCCACTCATCTCAGCGATGGTTAGGCATTGCATGCTTTTGTCTGGACCAAAAAATGACCCATCTTAATCTTTATTGAGATGCTGGTGAGGGGGGTGGGGGTGGGTTTGGTGATGTTTTTACTTTGCACTGACAGCATGAAGTGAAGACAACTTGCTAAGAATAACTCCTCAGCATTTCATCTTATGCTAATAGGCTTGGCATGTGAAGTTTTGAAATTAAATCATTTTCACCATTTTAGTTTGGAAGTGCAGTTTTTGGAAATTAAAGTTAGATATTACATATCCTTGCTCTAGGGTAACTACTATTTTCTTTTATGTCCTCATCGAATCATAGAATCTCTACGGTGCAGAAGGAGGCCATTCGGTCCATCGAGTCTGCGCCGACCACAATCCCACCCAGGCCCCATCCCCATAACCCTACACATTTGCCCTACTAATCCCCCTGACACTAAGGTCAATTTACCGTGACCAATCGACCTAACCCGCACATCTTCAGAGTGTGGGAGGAAACCGGAGCATCCGGAGGAAACCCACGCAGACACGGGGAGAACGTGCAAACTCCACACAGACAGTGACCCAAGCCGGGAATTGAACCCGGGTCCCTGGCGCTGTGAGGCAGCAGTGCTAACCACTGTGCCACCATACCGCCCTCTTAACTACTAGGACTATGCTTGTAGGTATTACTTTGAATTAAATTCATCACAATTGATAATTGCTGTTTCTAAGCTTGACAGCAAAGTTTCCCCAAGCCAAAAGAGAAAACGCTGGAAAATCTCAGCAGGTCTGGCAGCATCTGTGAGGAGAGAAAAGAGCTGACGTTTCGAGTCCAGATGACCCTTTGTCAAAGCTAAAAGGCACAGAAAGTGGGAGATATTTATACTGCAGGGTGAGGGAATGAAAGATGAGTCATAGCCACAGAAACCAAGAGAAAAGACTGCTAATAGCAGTCCACAGAGAGAATAAAGGGTGTGAATGGCATTCACACAAAACATTCATTCCAGGTTAAGCAGTGTTTCACTTGCCCCTCTTTCAATTTGGTCTATTGCATTCGCTGCTCCCAATGTGGTCTCCTCTATATCGGGGAGACCAAGCGTAGACTGGGTGATCGCTTTGCTGAGCACCTTCGGTCTGTGCGCAATCAGGACCCTGACCTTCCGGTTGCTTGTTCCATTTTAGCACACGATCCTGCTCCCATGCCCACATGTCTGTCCTTGGCCTGCTGCGATGTTCCAGTGAAGCTCAACGCAAACTGCCTTCTGGCTCGGCACTTTACAGCCTTCCGGTCTCAACATCGAATTCAACAACTTCAGATGATTTGCTCGATCCCACCTCAAACCTTTGTTTTCATTCTATTTTGTTTAATTTTTTACGGTTCCCTACCTTTTATTTCTTTATTGTCTTTCTTCATTTTTCTTCCCCCCCCCCACTCTTTCCCCCTACTTCATCCCCCTTCCCTTACCTTTTCTCCCCGAGCTTCCGCTTTTCTACATTCTACCTCTCTCCCTTTCCCCCCCCTCCCCCAACATCTCCATCTGTTACAGCTTCTCTGCCGTTTGGCCATTCACACCCTTCTATTCTCTCTATGGGCTGCCATTAGCAGCCTTTCCCCTTGTTTTTGTGGCTATAACTAATCTTTCATTCCCTCCCCCTGCAGTATAAATATCTCCCGCTTTCTCTGCCTTTTAGCTTTGACAAAGGGCCGTCTGGACTCGAAATGTCAGCTCTTTTCTCCCCTTACAGATGCTGCCAGACCTGCTGAGATTTTCCAGCGTTTTCTCATTTGGTTTCAGATTCCAGCGTCTGCAGTAATTCACTTTTATCCAGAGTTTCCCCAAGCTGTGGCAGTGAGACAAGATTCTGGGGTCGTGAGCTCCAAGGCAACAATGATTTGATTTGATTTGATTTATTATTGTCACGTATTAAAATACAGTGAAAAGTATTGTTTCTTGTGCGCTATACAGACAAAACATACCGTTCATAGAGAAGGAAACGAGAGAGTACAGAATGTAGTGTTACAGTCATAGCTAGAGTGTAGAGAAAGATCAACTTAATGCAAGATAAGCCCTTTCGAAAGTCTTGACAGCATCAGGGGAGAAGCTGCTCTTGAGTCGGTTGGTACGTGACCTCAGACTTTTGTATCTTTTTCCCGAAGGAAGAAGGTGGAAGAGAGAATGTCCGGGGTGCGTGGGATCCTTAATTATGCTGGCTGCTTTGCCGAGGCAGCGGGAAGTGTAGACAGAGTCAATGGATGGGAGACTGGTTTACGTGATGGACTGGGCTACATTCGTGACCTTTTGTAGTTCCTTGCGGTCTTGGGCAGAGCAGGAGCCATACCAAGCTGTGATACAACCAGAAAGAATGCTTTCTATGGTGCATCTGTAAAAGTTGGTGAGAGTCATAGCTGACATGCCAAATTTCCTTAGCCTTCTAAGAAAGTAGAGGCATTGGTGGGCTTTCTTAACTATAGTGTCAGCATGGGGGGACCAGGACAGGTTGTTGGTGATCTGGATACCTAAAAACTTGAAGCTCTTGACCCTTTCTACTTTGTCCCCATTGATGTAGACAGGGGCATGTTCTCCTTTACGCTTCCTCAAGTCGATGACAATCTCCTTCGTTTTGTTGACATTGAGGGAGAGATTATTGTTGCCACGCCAGTTCACCAGATTCTCTATCTCACTGCTGTACTCTGTCTCGTCATTGTTTGAGATCCGACTCACTACGGTGGTGTCATCAGCAAACTTGAAAAGCGAATTGGAGGGGAATTTGGCCGCACAGTCATAGGTGTATAAGAAGTATAGTAGGGGGCTGAGAACACAGCCTTATGGGGCACCGGTGTTGAGGATGATCGTGGAGGAGGTGTTGTTGCCTACCCTTACTGATTGTGATCTGTGAGTTAGGAAGTTCAGGATCCAGTTGCAGAGGAAGGTGCCGAGGCCCAGGCCACGGAGTTTGGAGATGAGTTTCGTGGGAATAATAATGTTGAAGGCTGAGCTGTGGTCAATAAATAGGAGTCTGACATAGGTGTCCTTGTTAACTAGGTGTTCCAGGGTTGAGTGCAGGGCCAGGGAGATGGCGTCTGCTGTGGATCTGTTGCGGCAGTAGGCAAACTGTAGTGGATCCAGGTAGTCTGGGAGGCTGGAATTGATTTGTGCCATGACTAACCTTTCGAAGCACTTCATAATGATGCATGTCAGAGCCACCGGCCGATAGTCATTAAGGCACGCTGCTTGGTTTTTCTTAGGTACGGGGATGATGGTTGTCTTCTTGAAGCAGATAGGGACCTCAGACTGTTGTAAATGACTTCTGTGGAGCTCTGACCCATTTGTTAACAGCTATGAGGACCCCTTAAACCCTCTTTTAAAGATGGGTTTGACCTAACTTTTTAAAATTAATTTGTGGGACATGGGTGTCGCTGGCTGGCCAGCATTTATTGCCCATCCCTAGTTGCCCTTGAGAAGGTGGTGGTGAGCTGCCTTCTTGAATCGCTGCAGTCCACGTGCTGTGGGTTGACCCACAATGCCTTAGGGAGGGAATTCCAGGATATTGACCCAGCGACTGCGAAGGAGCGGCGATATATTTCCAAGTCAGGATGGTGAGTGGCTTGGAGGGGAACTTGCAGGTGGTGGTTCCCATGTATCTGCTGCCCTTGTCCTTCTCGATAGAAATGGAAGTGGGCTTGGAAGTTGCTGTCTAAGGATCTTTGTGAATTGCTGTAGTGCATCTTGTAGATAGTCCACACTGCTGCTACTGACTGATGTTTGAGGCTCTTGTCACTAAAAAAAAAGCGAGTACAAATACAATTTTAAGGCCCCTGCTCCCCTCACAGGCCCTCCATCTTGCTCTTGCAAGTCTTCCCCTGTCCTGCGGTCTCAGGTTTTCCCCCTGTTGATTCACCAGCTCTTGCTGATGGGATACTGCAGTTTCAAAGCCTCAAAATGGGGTCACAGTGGGAAGAAGTTTGAGAAGCACTAACTTTAGAGAGCCCCTAAGCACGTTTGGGGCGGCCCACTGGTTTGCACCACTGCATCACAGCGCCCGGGACCCCAGTTCAGTTCCACCCTTGGGTGACTGTGTGGAGTTTGTAGATTATCCCCATGTCTGTGTGGCTTTCCTCCGGGTGCTCCGGCTTCCTCCCACAGTCCAAGGATGTGCAGGTTAGGTTGATTAGCCATGATGAATTACTCCGAGGGAGATTCACAGGGTAAATACATGGGATTACGGGGATAGGGCCTGGTGGAATTGTTGTAGTGCAGGCTTGGTGGGCCCAGTGGACACTTTCTGCACTGATGGGATTCTATGATTCTTTTTCTCCAGCCATTTGTTTCTTAAACGGGCTGGAACTTGGGTTTGGCTCTGTGAGTGCTGCCTTCCAAAGATTAACCCAGTCTCCATGTGTGAAGTTAGTGCCAGCAGAATATTCAGCCATATTTAATCTGAGCTCTGGATAAAAGCAAATTACTGCGGATGCTGGAATCTGAAACCAATGGTTTCTCTGCCATTCACACCTTCTATTCTCTCTATGGGCTGCCATTAGCAGCCTTTCCCCTGGTTTCTGTGGCTGTGACTCATCTATCATTCCTTCCCCCTGCAGTATAAATATCTCCCACTTTCTCTGCCTTTTAGCTTTAACAAAGGGACTCGAAACGTCAGCTCTTTTCTCTCCTTACAGATGCTGCCAGACCTGCTGAGATTTTCTAGCATCTTCTCTTTTGGTTTTAATCTGAGCTTGTTACTGCCCAACGCCTGCACATTCCAGCGGGAGTCACTGTTGGGACTTGGACAGGTTTTCCCCTCTCTAGCTGGGGGGAAGTTGTTGGAGAAGATTCTTAGAGACAGGATGTATGCGCATTTAGAAAGGAATAAACTCATTAACGATAGTCAGCATGGTTTTGTGAGAGGGAGGTCATGCCTCACTAACCTGGTGGAGTTTTTTGAAGAAGTGACTAGAATGGTTGACGAGGGAAGGGCCGTGGATGTCGTCTATATGGACTTTAGTAAAGCGTTTGACAAAGTCCCTCGTGGTAGGCTGGTGAAAAAGGTTGGGTCTCATGGGATAAAGGGGGAGGTGGCTAGATGGGTGGAGAACTGGCTTGGTCACAGAAGACAGAGGGTGGTAGTGGAAGGGTCTTTTTCCGGCTGGAGGCCTGTGACTAGTGGTGTTCCGCAGAGCTCTGTATTGGGACCTCTGCTGTTTGTTATTTATATAAACGATCTGGAAGAAGGTGTAACTGGGGTGATCAGTAAGTTTACGGACGACACAAAATTGGCAGGACTTGCAGATAATGAGGAGCATCGTCAGAGGCTACAGAAGGATATAGATAGGCTGGAAATTTGGGCAAAGAAATGGCAGATGGAGTTCAATCCTGATCAATGCGAAGTGATGCATTTCGATAGAAATAATGTAGGGAGGAACTATACGATAAATGGCAGAACCATAAAGGGTGTAGATACGCAGAGGGACCTGGGTGTGCAAGTCCACAGATCCTTGAAGGTGACGTCACAGGTGGAGAAGGTGGTGAAGAAGGCATATGGCATGCTTGCCTTTATAGGACGGGGCATAGAGTATAAAAGTTGGGGTCTGATGTTGCAGATGTATAGAACGTTGGTTCGGCCGCATTTGGAATACTGCGTCCGGTTCTGGTCGCCACACTACCAGAAGGACGTGGAGGCTTTGGAGAGAGTACAGAGGAGGTTTACCAGGATGTTGCCTGGTATGGAGGGGCTTAGCTATGAGGAGAGATTGGGTAAACTGGGGTTGTTCTCTCTGGAAAGACGGAGGATGAGGGGAGACTTAATAGAGGTGTATAAAATTATGAAAGGCATAGATAGGGTGAACGGTGGGAAGCTTTTCCCCAGGTCGGTGGTGACGTTCACGAGGGGTCATAGGTTCAAGGTGAAGTGGGGGAGGTTTAACACAGATATCAGAAGGACATATTTCACACAGAGGGTGGTGGGGGCTTGGAATGCGCTGCCAGGCAAGGTGGTGGAGGCGGACACACTGAGAATGTTTAAGACTTATCTAGATAGCCATATGAACGGAGTGGGAATGGAGGGATACAAAAGAATGGTCTAGTTTGGACCAGGGAGCAGCGCGGGCTTGGAGGGCCGAAGGGCCTGTTCCTGTGCTGTATTGTTCTTTGTTCTTTGTACATCTAGAACAAAGAACAATCCAGCACAGGAACAGGCCCTTCGGCCCTCCAAGCCTGCGCCGCTCATGTGCCCACTAGACCATTCGTTTGTATCCCTCTATTCCCAGTCTGTTCATGTGGCTATCTAGATAAGTCTTAAACGTTCTCAGTGTGTCTGCCTCAAACACCTTGCTTGGGAGTGCATTCCAGCCCCCACCACCCTCTGTGTAAAATACGTCCCCCTGACATCTGTGTTGAACCTTGCCCCCCTCACCTTGAACCTGTGACCCCTTGTGTTCGCCACCTCCGACCTGGGAAAAAGCTTCCCACTGTTCACCCTATCTATGCCCTTCATAATTTTATACACCTCTATTAGGTCGCCCCTCATCCTCCGTCTTTCCAGGGAGAACATCCCCAGTTTACCCAATTGGCCAATCTAATTGGCCAACTTGGCAAAAGCCAGGAATCCAATGTGGGATTTGATGCGTGTGTGTGTGTAACTCGGTCAGAGTTGAGTTTGCAAAATGTTCTGTCACACCAGGGACAAAGGTTGGCAGTTGAGCATTAGCCCTTGTGCCTCGGAATGTCTGAAAACCTGAGAAGGTGGAGAGGAAAATGTTTTGCAAAAAAATGATGTGTGTGGGCCCGGAAGTTGGGTTGTAGGCATGGATTTAAGGCTAATTTCATACTTCCTGCACCAGTGACTCTGCAAATGGTCAGCTGCTGGTGAGTCAGCTTGACGTTCAAATTTACTAAAGGGGTTATCAAAAAGGCACAATGGTTTTTTTTGCAATATAGTTTTGGAGACAGTGACTATTTTCGAGCTATATAGCCGTACGTATCCTGCGTTGATCACTTTGCATACTTTGTTCAAGAGTTTTGAGGTGTGAGGTGAGCTGTGGATTTGCAGTGTGCCGGAAGCCCTTTGCATCGTAGACTTTTTCCAGCTCAATGGGTGCTTAGGATATGAGTTTTCTGTGATTTGGTCAACATACTTCAGTCACCCAACAACAAAAAAAGAAAGATGATCTGGTCAGTCAGTCATTTTTAGGTCTTGGCTTGTTTTATTACTGTGACATTATTATTGTTAGTATGCAGTGAAAAGTATTGTTTCTTGCATGCCACACAGACGAAGCACACCGTTCATAGAGAAGGAAAGGACAGGGTGCAGAATGTGGTGTTACAGTCATAGCTAGGGTGTAGAGAAAGATCAACTTAATATGAGGTAGAGGACCATTCAAAGGTATGATCGCAGCAGGGAAGAAGCTGTTCTTGAGTCGGTTGGTACGTGACCTCAGACCTTTGTATCTTTTTCCCGATGAAAAAAAGTGGAAGAGAGAATGTGTGGGGTCCTTGATTATGCTGGCTGCTTTTCCAAGGCAGCGGGAAGTGTAGACAGACAGAGTCAATGGATGGGAGGCTGGTTTGTGTGATGGACTGGGCTTTGTTCACGACCCTACGTAGTTTCTTGCGGTCTTGGACAGAGCAGGAGCCATACCAAGCTGTGATACAACCAGAAATAATGCTTTCTGTGGTGCATCTGTAAAAATTGATGAGAGTCAATGGACATATCAAATTTTCTTAGTCTTCTGGGAAAGTAGAGACATTGGTGGGCTTTCTTGACTATAGCATTGGTGTGGAGGGACCAGGACAGGTTGTTAGTGATCTGGACACCTAAAAACTTGAAGCTCTTGACCATTTCTACTTCGTCCCCATTGATGTAGACAGGGGCATGTCCTCCACTACACTTCCTGAAGTCGATGCCTATCTCCTTTGTTTTGCTGACATTCAGGAAGAGATTATTGTCATCGCACCAGTTCACCAGATTCACTATCTCTTTCCTGTATTGTGTCTCATCAGTGTGCTTTGTTGATATACATAGATGAGTTGCCAGATTTGCCTACGTGAATGCAGGGACTGTAATAATAGGTTAGTTTTTTAGAATCATAGAATCCCTACAGTGCAGAAGGAGGCCATTTGGCCCATCTGGTCTACACCGACAACAATCCCACCCTATCCCCGTAACCTCACATATTTACCTCACTAATCCCCCTGACACCAGTGTCAATATAGCCTGGCCAATCAACCTAACCTGCACGTTTTTGGAGTGTGGGAGGAAACTGGAGCACCCGGAGGAAACCCACGCAGACACAGAGAGAATGTGCAGACTCTGCACAGACAACGACCTGAGGCCAGAATTGAACCCGGGACCCTGGCGCTGTGAGGCAGCAGTGCTAACCACCGTGCCGCCCCTAATTGAGAAGCACTTTGGGTTATCTTGATTTATTTTATTTATTAGTCGTAAGTAAGGCTTACATTAACAGTGCAATGAAGTTACTGTGAAATTCCCCTAGCCGCCACACTCTGGCGCCTGTTTGGGTACACTGAGGGCGAATTTAGCATGGCCAATTCACCTAACCAGCATGTATTTGGACTGTGGGAGGAAACCGGAGCACCCGGAGGAAACCCAAGCAGACATGGGGAGAACGTGCAGACTCCGCACAGGCAGTGACCCAAGCTGGGAATATGCTCTGGCACTGTGAGGCCCTGGTTCGATTCCCGGCTTCGGTCATTGTCTGTGTGGAGTCTGCATGTTCTCCCCGTGTCTGCGTGGGTTTCCTCCGGGTGTTCCAGTTTCCGCCCACACTCCAAAGATGTGCGGTTTAGGTTCATTGGCCATGCTAAATGGTCCATTAGTGCCAGGGGGATTAGCAGGGTAAGGATGGCGGGGGGGAAAGCGATATACATGCAGTTTTGTTACTATGTATAGATGAAATTTCATTAATGAATTCTCACAATCTATATAAGGCAGCATTTCAGAGAGCAGAGGTTTTCAGAATGGTTTTCCAAAATTCACAACTGTGTTAACAGCCACAGGACTTGCAGTTTTTAATTATATGGTTAGGCAAATGTTTAATTATCATAATTAGCATTCAAGGCCTTGATTAAATTGGCATAATATATTAGTATCATCACTATGAATCACACACTTCAGGTTTCTGTGAACTGTTTTGCTGTTTGTGTTAATAGATGTCTAGAAACAGTTTTGTCATTGGCAGGGTGGCACGGTGGCACAGTGGTTAGCACTGCAGCCTCACAGCGCCAGAGACCCAGATTTGATTCCCGGCTTAGTCACTTCCCGGTCACTGTCTGTGCGGAGTCTGCACGTTCTCCCCGTGTCTGCGTGGGTTTCCTCCGGGTGCTCCGGTTTCCTCCCACAGTCCAAAGATGTGCGGGTTAGGCGGATTGGCCATGATAAATTGTCCATTAGTGTCAGGGGGATTAGCAGGGTAAACATATGGGGTTGCAGGGATAGGGTGTGGGTGGGATTGTTGTTGGTGCAGGCTCGATGGGCCGAATGGCCTCCTTCTGCACTGTAGGGATTCTATGATTCCGTGCTGATTTCTCCCTGTACTTCCGTTCACTGTTCCCCAAGAAAAATTAAGGTTAAGTCTTACAAGCTGTAGCATTGTTTGGAATATAGCATCTACTGTGTTAAAGGAGTTTACAGGAATAACCATTCTTTAGACTAAATAAAAATGCCAGCTGAGAGATCTATCCTGCAAAGATACGTCCATGTTACGGTCAACACAATCTCCCCCACTGTCAAAGGCTGGATTTCTTTCAGCCGCCAACGCACCTCCTCTCTGGAACTCCATTTTCCATCTCCCAGTTGTCAGAGATCTTCCACGGTTCACTTTTCTCTTGCAGAGAGCCCTTACGTGCGACACCTCAAAATTTTTACATTTGTGCAAGCTCTTAAGGAAAAGAGAGTTACCAGTGCATTTATCTAAAGTACTGGAAGCCAGTGTTGGAGGCCACTTTACTGAAGAATAAGTGAGCATTTTACATACAAAAATGGTTTGAAAGTTGCTTTAAATTCTTTAGCAATTTAGAGTTTGTCCCCATACAGATTTTGATATCACAAGTTTTTAAAAAATTCATTCATGAGACATGGGCGTCGCTGGCTGGCCAGCATTTATTGCCCATCCCTAGTTACCCGAGGGCAGTTGAGAGTCAACCGCATTGCTGTGGCTCTGGAGTCACATGTAGGCCAGACCAGGTAAGGATGGCAGATTTCCTTCCCTAAAGGACATTAGTGATCCAGATGGGTTTTTCCAACAATTGATAATGGTTTCAGGGTCATCAAATTCCACCATCTGCCGTGGTGGGATTCGAACCCGGGTCCCCAGAACATTCGCTGAGTTTCTGGATTAATAGTCTAGCGATAATACCACTAGGCCATTGCCTCCTCTGTGAATTATGTGAATTGCAACAGAATAGGAACTTATCACAGCAGTAATGGTCGGGAAGCTGTTGGGATTCATTTCAAATCTTTATGATTTGATTTATTATTGTCGCATGTATTAGTATACAGTGAAAAGCATTGTTTCTTGCGCGCTATACAGACAAAGCATACCGTTCATAAAGAAGGAAAGGAGAGAGTGCAGAATGTAGTGTTACAGTCATAACTAGGGTGTAGAGAAAGATCAACTTAATGCGAGGTAGGTCCTTTCAAAAGTCTGATGGCAGCAGGGAAGAAGATGTTCTTGAGTCGGTTGTATCTTTTTCCCGACCGAAATCTTAATATATTGATAATACGACAGAGTTATGATTGAGAGGCCCTGCATTTCAGTGACTGTTCTTGATGATGGTATCTTTACAACGGCAGTGATGGGCGCTCTTTGTAATGGATGGGAAGTTCATTGTTGTACAGTTTCTTTTTGTCCTTCAACAAGAGTGGGAAATATATTTCTATCGTGGATCTGATAAATAAACATCATTGATGGGAAATAAATGCCCCGCTTGCAGTTGTTATGTCTGTCTTGTTCTACATCCTGTGATTGGTGCTGGTTATTAATTCCTCATCAAGCATTGCTGTAGAAATGTCATATCCAGTTCCACAAAGGCATGTGGGATTGTCAATGCTGCATCTTCATTTTACACCTGACTTGGAAAATGTATGGTGATATTTATTACTTTCTGAAATATGTTGTGCATCACAGTGGTTAGCACTGCTGCCTCACAGAGCCAGGGGACCCGTGTTCGATTCCCGGCTTGGGTCACTGTGCGGAGTCCGCATGTTCTTTCCCCTGTCTGCGTGGGTTTCCTCCGGGCGCTCCGGTTTCCTCCCACAGTCCGAAAGACGTGCTGGTTAGGTGTGCTAAATTCTCCCTCAGTGTACCCGAACAGGCGCTGGAGTGTGGCGACTCGGGAATTCTCACAGTAACTTAATTGCAGTGTTAATGTAAGCCTACTTGTGACACTAATAAATCAACTTTAAACTGCCTTGCACTGTTTACAGCCACTAAAAACTGCCGAAAGGGTATTTTAAAAAAAAAAGTGGATGTTTACATCCACATCCCACTGTAAAACTGCCTACTTTTTAAAAAGTGAAATTGTTGGGTTTGTCATCTCTCTCTCTCTCTGACTCCTTCATACATTCTTTAGATTGTTATCTTCTGCTGATCAAGAGACTTGATGTATTTGTTGCACAGTTCTGCTTTGTCTTTCGCGGTGGACAGATCAGCCATTTCAGTTTTTGGAAGCAGCATTGTGCAGCTGATAATGTAATTGCGCCAGTAACTATTTTGCCTGCAAGCATTGTTTTTTTTATCAGACTTGTGCAAAACCTTTTGCAAGCACGACTCTTTTAATTTTTAAAGTAATCTCTTGGTCTGTGCGCAGTGAATGTAGTACAGCACATTCGGGAAAAAGTATGGTTTCACTGGCCATTGCTAGAAGGCTTGCCAAAATCAATGTAAAAGTTTATTTATTAGTCACAAGTTGGCTTACATTAACACTGCATTGAAGCTACTGTGGAAAGCTCCTAGTTGCCACACTCCGGCGGCCTATTCGGGTAACACTGAGGGAGAATTTAGCACGGCCAATCCACCTGACCAGCACATTTTTCGGATTGTGGGAGGAAACCGGAGCACCCGGAGGAAACCCACGCAGACACGGGGAGAACGTGCAGACTCCGCACAGACAGTGGCCCGAGGCCAGAATTGAACCCGGGTCCCTGGTGCTGTGAGGTGGCAGTGCTAACCACTGTGCCACCGTGCCACCCCCATTGCAACTTGAAGGGTGGCTTAAGTAACAACGTAGATGATTGGTTTGTTGAGAAAGCATCATGGCGGCAAGTACCAAAGTCCGATGTAAGTAAAGCAATTAATCATAACTCGTGACATGATTATGAATAACTATTAAAATTGTGCAGTAAGATGTCTCACAACACCAGGTTAAAGTCCAGCAGGTTTCATAGAAACCCTACAGTGCAGAAGGAGGCCATTCGGCCCATCGAGTCTGCACCGACCACAACCCCACCCAGGCCCTACCCCCACATATTTACCCGCTAATCCCTCTAACCTACACATCCCAGGACTCTAAGGGGCAATTTTAAACCTGGCCAATCAACCTAACCCGCACATCTTTGGACTGTGGGAGGAAACCGGAGCACCCGGAGGAAACCCACGCAGACACGAGGAGAATGTGCAAACTCCACACAGACAGTGACCCGAGCCGGGAATCAAACCCGGGACCCTGGAGCTGTGAAGCAGCAGTGCTAACCACTGTGCTACCGTGCCGCCCAAGGTTTATTTGGAATCACGAGCTTTTGGAGCGCTGCTCCTTCATCAGGTGAGTCCAGCAGCACTCCGAAAGCTTGTGATTCCAAATAACCTTGTTGGGCTTTAAGTTGGTGTCGTGAGACTTCTTAATATGCCCACCTCAGTCCAACGCCGGCATCTCCACCTCATTAAAATTATAGCTGCACAAGGACCTTGCCAATCCACCTGCTGCTTGCTTCCCACCATGCCTGTATGAACCGTGCCAAGGAATAACAGCAGAGGTCCGATGGCAGCAGTGATGGAACAAACATGCCACCATTAAAAACCACTTCCTCACCGCAGATCCCACAGCCCGCGTACCAGGCTTCAACCTGCCACGCCAACACTGGGCACTCCTCAACCATTTCCGCACAGGCCCAAGGCCTTTGTGCAGCAAATTGGCACAAGTGGGGCCTTGCAGGGAATCCGGACTGCAGCACTGGAGCCCCTCCAATCAATGACTCACATCATCGAAGACTGCCCCCAGACAGTATTCAGCAGAGAGCTCACAGTGCTCCCTTTAGCCACTGCAGAAGCTATTGCCAGGCTTGGTGATTACTGCACAAGTGTAATATAAAAGGATTGCACAGTTGTGGTCGTTTCAGCATATGAATAACTGCAACACATTGCAAAATCTTTCCCTCTGTCACCAAATGAAATTTTTGGAAGTGCCTGAACCAGTGTTTGCTGGTTTTTTTAAGCAGATTTTATAGTGGAATATTGCAGTTAACATTCATTTAAAAACAAGCGGTGAACTCGAGTTAACTTCCATAACTGATTTATGTGGCATTCTTTGAGAAGGTTTCACTATTCAGACGTGTTGGCATGACCAGCCTGAATCCCTGAAATTTACAATGTCGAGCTGTGCGCATATTGAACGGAGGGAATTCTATTGATTGAATGGATTGATACAGGTCAGCTCTTGCCTGGATATTTAAGACCGCAGTAAGACAGCACGAATAGAGTCAGTCATAGAGGTTTACAGCATGGAAACAGGCCCTTTGGCCCAACTTGTCCATGCTGCCCAGTTCTTGTCATTAAGCTAGTCCCAATTGCCTGCATTTGGCCCATATCCCTCTGTACCAAGCTTATCAATGTAACTGTGTCTAAATGCTTTTTAAAATACAAAATTGTACCCGCCTTTACTGGCAGGTCATTCCAGACACTTGCCACCCTCTGTGTGAAAAGATTGCACCTCTGGACCCTTTTGTATCTCTCCCCTCTCACCTTAAACCTATGCCGTCTAGTTTTAGACTCCTCTACCTTTGGGAAAAGATGTTGACTATCTACTTTATCTATGCTCCTCATTATTTTATAGACCTCTACAAGATCACCCCTAGGCCTTCTACGCTCCAGGGAAAAAAGTCCCAGTCTGTCCAGCCTCTGCTTATAACTCAAACCATCAAGTCCCAGTAGCATCCTAGTAAATCTTTTCTGCACTCTTTCTAGTTTAATAATATCCTTTCTATGATAGGGTGACCTGAACTGTACACGGTATTCCAAGTGTGGCCTTACCAATGTCTTGTACAACTTCAACAAGACGTCCCAACCCCTGTATTCAAAAAGATAAACGCAAAATACTGCGGACACTGGAATCTGGAACAAAAACAGAAAATCTCAGCAGGTCTGACAGCATTTGTGGAGAGAGAATAGAGCCAACGTTTCGAGTCTGGATGGCAATGGCTCTGACGAAGGGTCAGCTGTCGGGCCTGCTGAGATTTTCCAGCATTTTTCTGTTTTTGTTCCTATATTCAATGTTCTGACCAATGAAACTAAGCATTCCTTCTTCACCATCCTGCCCAGCTGTGACTCCACTTTCAAGGAGCTATGAACATGTTCCCCCAGAATTAAGACAGTCACAGCTGAGTTGAGCTCTTTGTAAACCCAGAAGGCTGGCACTCGCATTATGGAGAGCTTTAGTGGCTGGTGTGTGTCCTTTACCTGAAACCTCACTCCGTCTAGCCTGTGTCTAACTCCAGTCATGGTGTGGAGATGCCGGTGTTGGACTGGGGTAAGCACAGTAAGAAGTCTCACAACACCAGGTTAAAGTCCAACAGGTTTAGCTGGTAGCAAAAGCCACTAGCTTC
Source organism: Mustelus asterias (assembly GCF_964213995.1). Taxonomy (NCBI): domain Eukaryota; kingdom Metazoa; phylum Chordata; class Chondrichthyes; order Carcharhiniformes; family Triakidae; genus Mustelus; species Mustelus asterias. The sequence goes on along the minus strand of NC_135828.1, from coordinate 19,742,883 downwards.
CGGAGCGCTGCCCCTTCGTCAGGTAAGTGGGAGTTCGGTTCACAAACACTTTATAGTTATAGTTCACAAACTCCCACTTACCTGACGAAGGGGCAGCGCTCCGGAAGCTAGTGGCTTTTGCTACCAAATAAACCTGTTGGGCTTTAGCCTGGTGTTGTGAGACTTCTTACTGTGTCTAACTCCAGTGCCAGGCGGAATGCTTGCCTCTCAATGATCGCCCTCAACCTATAACATATAAAATGTAGGGGAAAGATGTTTGAATTGTGTTCAGAACTCCAAACTGACCCTGTGCAGGGGTTCATTGTACGATAACTGTTAGTTCCTATGCAGTATGAATGTGACATTGGATATGAGAAACTATGCGTTATGTTTTAATTTGAACAAGCAATTTCCTGTTTTGTTTGGGTCCATGCAGTCTGATTTGCATTTCTAATCCTGTGCGTATTGTGGGATTAACTGCGCTGACCTTGGAGGAGGCTTCTTATATAACTTAAAATATTAAGGAAAGTGAAACCACTCAATTATAATTGGAAATCAGTGAAATGGTCTACACTTATCTCTGATTAGAGGGGGAGTTATCACTATATGAGTGTAATAGGATGTGGGTTGTGTGGTACAGTAGCCAAATTGAAACTTACACCCTTTCAGTTTCAATATTTTTATTTGAGGAAACAATGATTTTTGATACATTATAATTATCAGTGTTGATAAACTGCAGTATGTCAGTGAATAGATGAATGCAAGATATTCCTTGCATGGTGTAGGGGCGGCACAGTGGTTACCACTGCTGCCTCACAGTGCCAAGGATCTGGGTTCAATTCTGGCCTCGGGTCACTGTCTGTGCGGAGTCTGCACATTCTCCCCGTGTCAGTGTGCGTTTTCTCTGGGTGCTCTGGTTTCCTCCCACAGTCCAAAGATGTGCAGGTTAGGTTGATTGGCCATGCTAAATTATCCCTTAGTATCAGGGGGATTGGCAGAGTAAATGTGTTGGATTGTGGGGATAGGGCCTGGGTGGGATTGTGGTCAGTGCAGACTTGATGGGCTGAATGGTCTCCTTCTGTACTGTAGGGATTCTATTCTGTGATTAACTAAATGTTGGAGCTGTCCTCGAAATACGCAATCACTAAAATGTTACAGTACGCTCAGAGAACATGCATCCCAGCAGTTCTGCACTGGTGATTTTCTCTGTGAACCTTCCCACATGGGAAGGTGTTGGGTCCATTGTTGTTTGTCATCTATATCAATGATCTGGATGATAATGTGGTAAATTGGATCAGCAAGTTTGCTGATGATACAAAGATTGGAGGTGTAGATGACAGTGAGGAAGGTTTTCAAAGCTTGCAGAGGGATTTGGACCAACTAGAAAAATGGGCTGAAAAATGGCAAATGGAATTCAACGCAGACAAGTGTGAGATATTGCACATTGGAAGGACAAACCAAAGAAGGACGTACAGGGTAAATGGTAGGACTCTGAAGAGTGCAGTTGAACAGAGGGATCTGGGAATACAGGTACAGAATTCCCTAAAAGTGACGTCACAGGTGGATAGGGTCGTAAAGAGTGCCTTTGGTACATTGGCCTTTATAAATCAGAGTATCGAGTATAAAAGTTGGAGTGTTATGGTAAGGTTATATAAGGCATTGGTGAGGCCGATTTTGGAGTATTGTGTACAGTTTTGGTCACCTAGTTACAGGAAGGATTTAAGTAAGGTTGAAAGAGTGCAGAGAAGGTTCACAAGGATGTTGCCGGGACTTGAGAAGCTGAGTTAGAGAGAGAGATTGAATAGGTTGGGACTTTATTCCCTGGAGCGTAGAAGATTGAGGGGAGATTTGATAGAGGTGTATAAGATTTTGATGGGTATAGATAGAGTGAATGCAAGCAGGCTTTTTCCGCCGAGGCTAGGGGAGAAAAAAACCAGAGGGCATGGGTTAAGGGTGAAAGGAGAAAAGTTTAAAGGGAATATTAGGGGGGGCTTCTTCACGCTGAGAGTGGTGGGAGTGTGGAATGAGCTGCCGGGTAAAGTGGTAAATGCTTTTAAGAAAAACTTGGACGGGTTCATGGATGAGAGGGGTGTGGAGGGATATGGTCCAAGTGCAGGTCAGTGGGACTAGGCAAAAAATGGTTTGGCACAGACAAGAAGGGCCAAAAGGCCTGTTTCTGAGCTGTAATTTTCTATGGTTCTCTGGTTCATGCTCTCCATACCGTTTATAAGCAGCTATCTAATTCCTATTTATTTATTTTCTGCTCCTGTCCATCCTGCTAACCATTGGAAGTAATCTGTCAGTATTTAGTTCCTGTCATGGCTCGTACAGGCATGTCATATTGTGAACTTTCAGCTAATGCTTTTAAGAATTGGACATTAGCAAGCTGTTAAGGTGGCCGCTGCAAACCATGTGACTCTAGACATTCGGCCCATCTAATTTGACTATTGCCCATGTGCAGTGATGTCACATTCCACTGATCTCCATCCATGTTGTTTTTTTCCTATTGGTGTGACTGAAGTGATTCACACGGAAAGCAAGGGCAAGTGAGGCGAGGTGCATACCGACTGCTCACAACCTTGACTGAGAACCGTGCGCTCCCTCTGTGTCCAAAGCATAAATATTTATTTTATTATAAAATATAAATATTTATTTATTTTTACCATTTGAAGTTGATAGTTCTATTAATAAAAGAATGATTAAGCTTTTTCTATAACTTCTTATGAAATATTCAGCGTGTATTAAATGTATTCAGTCTTATTCCTGGGGTCACGGTTACTGAACGAGCCTGATTCTGATCTTATGGCCCACTGAGATGAAGGAGGGCTATTTACACGGCCCACTCACTAGCCTAGGTTGCCCATCATTGCTTGAGACAGGATCGAGTTTCTAGTGAATGCCTAATTGAATATGCACTTGGGTGAAGGTGCCTCACAGCCAATTGCGGAGTTCGCACACCTAAAGACTATGGAGTTTCCAAACTGTCTGCTTCCATGTTTCATACTGGACAAAGGGGAAGGCCGTAACTCAATGGCCACTATCAATTTACCATTGTATCACGATGGCTTTCCCATCCAAGCTAGACTGGGTATAATCATGTCATCAAAGTTGGTTTTAGGCACTGAAGGACCCCAGCACACCTATGAGAGCCATCAGTTGTCAGTCAATCTGAGAACCAGTCTCTAGCCATCAAGCAACCAAAGTACTTAACCTGTTCCAGTTTCATTGTCCACATGAGAACCAATGTCTAGATTTTCAACTGCAAGAAACCTCACAATCTACTGTGAACCCTTCACTTTACAAAGCTCTCAGTTCAAAATAAGAGCTCTCCCAAGGAGCCATTGGCGTGTGACCATCCCTTAATAAGAACTAGGAGCAGGAGTAGGCCATCTAGCCCCTCGAGCCTGCCCCACCATTCAATAAGATCATGGTTGATCTGATAGTAGTTTAGTTCCACTTACCCACCCACTCCCCATAACCCTTAATTCCCTTATTGATCAGAAATTTATCTACCCGTGACTTAAACATATTTAACGAGGTAGCCTCCATTGCTTCAATGGGCAGAGAATTCCAGAGATTCACTACCCTCTGAGAGAAGAAGTTCCTCCTCAACTCTGTCCTAAACTGACTCCCCCTTATTTTGAGGCTGTGCCCTCGAGTTCTTGTTTCCTTTCTAAGTGGAAAGAACCTCTCTGCCTCTACTCTGTCTAGCCCCTTCATTATCTTATATGTCTCTATGGGATCTCCCCTCAGCCTTCTAAACTCCAACGAGTACAGGCCCAATCTACTCAATCTCTCCTCATAAGCTAACCCCCTCATCTCCGGTATCAACCTGGTGAACCTTCTCTGTACTCCCTCCAAGGCCAATATACCCTTCCACAAATAAGGGGACCAAAATTGCACACAGTATTCCAGTTGCGGCCTTACCAGTACCTTGTACAATTGCAGCAAGACCTCCCTGCTTTTATACTTCATCCCCTTCGCGAGAAAGTCCCTTCCTCAGAAAGTAGTGGAGGCTGGGTCTCTGAATTTATTCAAGGCAGATTTTTGTTAAACAAAGGTTATGAGGGGCAGATGGGAAGGTGGATTAAAATAATCAAATCCATTCAAGAAACCAGAGGCCAGCCATGTGGGAGATTAGAAATCGTAAATCTGGGACTGAATTAACTGTATTCTGTAAAAGTACACTGTGTGTGTGTGTCTGTGTGTCTGTGTGTTGTGCTAATTTGGGGGTAAGTGAATATGAATAAATAACCTTTATTTAGAACTCAATAGCTTGCTGCTGAATTATGTAATTGGAATTCACACTCCCAAAGGAAAGTAAATACACACCTCTTCCCATAGAAAACATACTGATTACAGGCAGTAAGGGAGCAAATGCATTCTGTCTGTAACATTCATTTTAACCTTATACAATCTTCATAGGAACAGGAGTAGGCCATTCAGTAAGATCACGACTGATCTGGTTGTGGTCTTAGCCCTACCTTCCTGTCTGCCCATCATAACCCTTGTCTCCCTCCTCTAACAAAAATCTGCCTTGAATAAATTCAAAGACCCAGCCTCCGCTACTATCTGGGGAAGAGAACTCCACACGGCAATGGCTCTTTGGGAGACCTCTTATTTTGAAGCTATGTCTCCTAGTTTTAGTCTCTTCCCACAAGAGGAAACATCCTCTGGGTACCCTCCCTATCAAGTCCCATCAGAACCTTTTATGCTTCAATGAGATCACCTTTCGTTTTTTCAAACTGCAATGGGTATAGGTCTAATCCATTCAACCTTTCTTCATCAGATAATCCTTTCACTCCAGGAGTGAGTCCAGTGAGCCCTTTGTGAGCTACAACGAAAGCAATGATGTCTTTTTTTAAATAGGCAAACCAAAACTGCATACTGTTCTCCAGACGTGGCCTCACCAAGGCCCTGAATGCCTGCAGTAAAACATCTGGACTTTTATATTCCATTCCCTTTGCAATAAAAGCCAACATTCCATTTGTCTTCCTAATCACGTGCTGTACCTGCGTACTAACTTTGTGATTCATGTACCAGGACACCTAGATCCTTCTGTACCACCGAGTTCTGCAATCTTTCTCCGTTTAAGGAGGCTTTGGAGAGGGTACAGAAAAGATTTACCAGGATGTTGCCTGGTTTGGAGGGCATCAGCTATGAGGAAAGGTTGGAGAAACTTGGTTTGTTCTCACTGGAACGACGGAGGTTGGGGGGGGCGACCTGATAGAAGTCTACAAGATTATGAGAGGCATGGACAGAGTGGATAGTCAGAAGCTTTTTCCCAGGGTGGAAGAGTCAATTACTAGGGGGCACAGGTTTAAGGCGCGAGGGGCAAGGTTTAAAGGAGATGTACGAGGCAGATCTTTCATACAGAGGGTGATGGGTGCCTGGAACCTGCTGCCGGGGGAGGTAGTGGAAGCAGATATGGTCGTGACTTTTAAGGAGTGTCTTGACAAATACATGAATGAGATGGGAATAGAGGGATACGGTCCCTGGAAAGGTAGGGGGTTTTAGTTAAGTCGGGCAGCACGGTGGGTGCAGGCTTGGAGGGCCGAAGGGCCTGTTCCTGTGCTGTAATTTTCTTTGTTCTTTGTTCTTAGTATACTGCTTTTCTATTTGTCCTGTCTAAGTGTACAAGTTTGCATTTACCCACGCTACTCCCATCTGCCAAATCTTTGCCCATTCACTTAACCTGTCCATATCTCTTTGTGGGCTCTCTGCCTCCACTTGATAACTTCAAGATCTCTATGAAGTCACCCCATAAACTTGTCAGCTCCAGTGGGATAAAGGATTAATCTGTTGTCTCTTCAGAATGTATTGCCTGAGATGGAAGGGGCTGCTGAATGCTTTTCCATCACTTCTGTAGCCTTCCCACGCTGGTGTATCCAAAACCGCACAATCTCATTCTGCAAAGTGACTGAAATCTTTAACTGGTATAAGAGCTTTGACAAAGGGTCATCCGGACCTGAAACGTCAGCTCTTTCCTCTGCTTGCGGATGCTGCCAGACCCGCTGAGGTTTTCCAGCATTTTCTCTTTCGGCACCTTAATTTTATATTCCATTTTGGCATTCTGGTACGTATCCAGAAGCTGGGAGGGAAATGGTCAGTCGAATCTCTTCGCTGTTGTGTCAGTCAACCAAGTAAAACCCACCGGAATTGTTAAGTGGCACCTTGCTTTATAATAAAAATCGGAACGCTGCCTTGGATAACATGACATGAATGTGCGACTGAGTTCGGGACAGCCTGATCAAATGTTCAATAGGGATGATCGGAAGCAATGGGTTTGGACCACCTTAATATTTAGATTCTCTGCTGAACGTAGGATGGTTTTGCTTTCAGCTGCAGGATTACAATGCAGTTTCTGATACGCACTGTTCATGTTTAGCACCAAAGGCACGTCTCTCACGATAGATGAATACAGTATTTCCGTTGAAATGTGAGTAACCCGCATGGATTGGGAATTTGAAAAAGGAATGAAATATGCTTCATTTCTCTAAAATGTTCATCGAAGGTACTGTAGGCGCTTTTGCATTTAACGTTTTTATATTTGTTGCATTTCAGGCTCTCTGCCAACTCTGTGCGTTCTCAAGCAAAGAGCTTTTTCCATAGGCAGGTCTTCATCTCTGATGATCCGAAACTTATGCTTCTGTGCTTGTCATGAATAGAAATAGTATGTCACGACTGTTGACCTTTTTCGCTGCGCTGTTTCGAACATGAAATTATATTGTGTGGATGGGACAGAATAATGGGATTCAGATCATATTGTTCAGGCTAAAATTTGAAATTCCATTTATTTAAGATTCAAAATTATATTGAAGCAAAATAAATAACAGCAGTTGGTCATCTTTTCACGTGTATGATTTGCACAATGCATATTCAAAAATAAAATCCAAATTCAGATCCTTGGATCAGAGCAGTATTGTTTTCTTGGTTTATGCATCTTTACACAGCTACAATAAGTACTCATTTTAAGTTGCCCCAAGTTGTTTCTGTTTTAGGGCCAGTTCCTGGATTGAATTTGCGGTTTCTGCTTGAGAGTTGTTTTGTGTTGTCGCCTTCCTTGCGTCGTCGCTGTCCATTTTCATTGTTGCCCATCTTCACCAGCGCATAGGCCATCACCGCCTGTTGCCATGGCACCATGCACATCGACTTGCATCATGTAACATCAGGTCCTATGACCTGATCATCATTTTTTAAAAGTTTATTTATTAGTGTCACAAATAGGCTTACATTAACACAGCAAGGAAGTTACTGCGAAAACCCTGACTCTTTCCTAGTTATCGTGCAACACTGTTCTACTTCCAGTTTCCCCCTCACACACTCCTGACTTCCCCAACCACTCTTAGGTTTGCACCCTACCATTCCCTGACCCACAACGTCTTCAGACCAGTGGATCCTCCTCAATAAACATGCATACTGGAATGTCCTTTGTTTACCCAGATCCCATCAATCCATCCTATCACTCCCAAATTATACAAGTCTTCCACTATTGTCAAAACATTCCAATGTCGTCTCTCTCCTTTCAATGTGGAGCAATTCCCTCCCATCTTGCTGTGCATCTTGCGATTAACAAACAAATTAGAGACAGTTCATTGTTTCATATTTTTTAAAGAAATGCAATGTCATGTCCAACTGGCTGTGGGCAGTGGAGTGCATGATCTTAGGGTGGCACGGTAGCACAGTGGTTAGCACTGCTGCTTCACAGCTCCCGGGACCTGGGTTTGATTCCCGGCTTGGGTCACTGTCTGTGTGGAGTTTGCACATTCTCCTCGTGTCTGCGTGGGTTTCCTCCAGGTGCTCCGGTTTCCTCCCACAGTCCAAAGATGTGTGGGTTAGGTGGATTGGCCGTGCTAAAATTGCCCCTTAGTGTCCTGAGATGTGTAGGTTAGAGGGATTAGCGGGTAAAATATGTAGGGATATGAGGGAAGGGCCTGGGTGGGATTGTGTTCGGTGCAGACTCGATGGGCCAAATGGCCTCTTTCTGCACTGTAGGGTTTCTGTGTGTTTCTGTGTAATGGTCTGTCACCACATACAGATGTCGTAGGTCCTAAGCCATTTTGAAATGCTGGTGCATGTCTAATCAGGGGATCTCAACCAGCTCACTAGTTCCCAGATGGTTAATCTCTGGTCAGGGTTTTGTTTATTTAAGTTTTACTTCAAGGGGATCCCAATCCATTTGGGCAGGAAAATTGTGCATTGAATCATGGAATCCCTACAGTGCAGAAGGAGTCCATTCAGCCCATCAAGTCTGCACTGACTCTTCAATAGAGCATCTTACCAAGCCCATATCCCCATGCGCTTACCCTGCTAATCCCCCTAACCTACATATCTTGGGACACTAAGGGACAATTTAGCATGGTTAGTCCACCTAACTGGTATGTCTATGAACTGTGGGAGGAAACTGGAACACCTGGAGGAAACCCATAAGACACGGGGAGAATGTGCAAACTGCACACAGACAGTGACCCGAGTCGGAATTGAACCCAGGCCCCTGGCGCTGTGAGGTAGCAGTGCTAACCACTGTGCCACCGTGCCAACCAGTGATTATACCATAGCCTGGTATAGTACTCATCTTCCGAGAATGGTGCATCTTACTGTGTGATCAGTGCCATGGTATATCATCGAATCATGTAATCCTACAGTGCAGAAGGAGGCCATTTGGCCCATCGAGTCTGCAACAACCACAATCCCACCCAAGCCCTATCCCCATAACCCCATGCACTTACCCCAGCTAGTCGCCCCTGACATTAAGGGGCAATTTAGCATGGCCAATCCACCTAACCTGCACATCTTTGGACTGCGGGAGGAAACCGGAGCACCCGGAGGAAACCCACGCAGGCACGGGGAGAACGTGCAGACTCCGCACAGACAGTGACCCGGGAATCGAACCCGGATCCCTGGCGCTGTGAGGCAGCAGTGGTAACCACTGTGCCACCATGCCGCCCAACTGATCTGACAACAATATTATGCGAATGGATGTCACGGTTGGGATGTGCAGTTCTGTGACTCTGTCAAGCAGCTCGAATTTTGTATTCCAAGAAGAACATCAAATTTAAGCCACAATTGCAATGAAGGTTATCAGTGAATAAAAAGACTTAACTGCAGCAAAGGGATGAAAAGAAATTTGAAACGCCAAGATGGAAAAAAATGACCTTTTTCACAATAATCCGATTGCACTTCCATTTAAAGTTACCTCTCGTATCGAGAGTAATTTATTAACATTTTTACTCTCTCACCTCGGCCACTGGCTCATGATTGATATTCAACCCAGAGATAGCCCTCTGGCAGCGAGCCAGAAGGATGGCGCCACCAAGTATACCAGCCTCTCAAATTGCCAGGACGTGACGGTCTGAATAAGTACAGTGCGGAGGTTCTTTATTTTTAAAATTAAAATTGTGGTTCTCTTTCAGCTGAGGTTTTACAGCAAGCTTTTTGTTAATTGCCAGGCTGGTTCAGAGAGGAATGAAGCAAGATGGGGTGAGGGTGATTTCACAGCACTTGTGCTGAGTTTCAAATTCTCCGTTTCAGCAATGTTTGTGTACACAAGGATTTATTTGAATTTTCCCTCCCCTGCTGCAGTGGGGAAGGAAACTTTCACTTTATTTTCTGAGCTAATCAATGTTCAGACCAAGGTCGGAGACTCTTCCGAGATGGAAGCATTTGGTGTATTTTCTTTTGCTTTCGTGATGGTCTGTGTGGAGTCAAATGAAAAGTAGGTGCGCTCAGAGTCTGTTTATTGATATGGAACGTTTTAGCAAACACAGACACTTTGCCTGATTGGAATCGATGAGACTTATTACGTAAGTAGCTGCCTTATTTTGACGATCTTGATGACTTCCTACCGATTCTGTTTTCTGCTGCATTGTTCATTGTTTTCTGAGCTTTGTTATTCTGTTTTTAACTTGTCTGTATTCCCGGGTACTCTGATAGTGCCTGTTCCGGTTTGCTCTCAGAAGCTAAGCAACTCTACATTTGGTTAGCTCATGGGTAAGAGAGTACTTGGCAATACCAGGTGTATGCAGGGCAGGGTTTGCTCTGGCTACCTGCCTCTTTTCCATAGACGTGCCTGTATCCTTTTGACCTATGTGATGAAGCATGTGTTTTTAATTCATTCATAGGACGTGGGCTTCGCTGGCTAGGCCAGCATTTATTGCCCATCCCTAGTTGCCCTTAAGAAGGTGGTGGTGAGCTGCCTTCTTGAATCGCTGCAGTCCACGTTCTGTGGGTTGACCCACAATGCCATTAGGGAGGGAATTCCAGGATTTTGACCCAGCGACTGCGAAGCAGCGACGATACATTTCCAAGTCAGGATGGTGAATGGCTTGAAGGGGAACTTGCAGGTGGTGGTGTTCCCATGTATCTGCTGCCCTTGTCCTTCTAGATGGAAGTGGTTGTGGGTTTGGAAGGTGCTGTCTAAGGATCTTTGGTGAATTTCTGCAGTGCATCTTGTAGATGGTACACACAGCTGCTACTGAGTGTCAGTGCTGGGGGAGTGGATGTTTGTGGATGGGGTCCCAACCAAGCGGGGCTGCTTTGTCCTGGGTGGTGTCAAGCTTCTTGAGTGTTGTTGGAGCTGCGCCCATCCAGGGAAGTGGGGAGTATTCCATCACACTCCTGACTTGTGCCTTGTAGACAGTGGACAGGCTTTGGGGAGCCGGGAGATGGGTTACTTGCCACAGTATTCCCAGTCTCTGACCTGTTCTTGTAGCCACTGTGTTTCTGTGGCAAGTCGAGTTGAGTTTCTGGTCAATGGTAACCCCAAGGATGTCGACAGCGGACAGATGTCCTCGGCCACATCAGTCCTTTCAAGCCCTTTTGTGATCTTCACTCCCTCCTTGTTCTTTAATGGCACCACCAGGGCGGCACGGTAGCACAGTGGTTAGCACTGCTGCTTCACAGCTCCAGGGTCCCGGGTTCGATTCCCGGCTCGGGCCACTGTCTGTGTGGAGTTTGCACATTCTCCTCGTGTCTGCGTGGGTTTCCTCCGGGTGCTCCGGTTTCCTCCCACAGTCCAAAGATGTGCGGGTTAGGTTGATTGGCCAGGTTAAAAAATTGCCCCTTAGAGTCCTGGGATGTGTAGGTTAGAGGGATTAGCGGGTAAAATATGTGGGGGTAGGGCCTGGGTGGGATTGTGGTCGGTGCAGACTCGATGGGCCGAATGGCCTCCTTCTGCACTGTAGGGTTTCTATGATTTCTATGATCTTCAAGTGATTTGAAAATAGGCTGAGCTGACTTGCTTTTTATTGTGAATCCATTAAAAATAGGTGTGGGCCAGAGTTCCTGTTGTGGGTCAGCATTGAGCTGCCGTGACTTGTTTCACATTCAGTTTTATATTGACTGTTCGTAGAGGAGAAGTAACGATATTGTTCTCTATACCAATAATACAGTAGTTAAGTGTGTGATTTCAGTAATCTGTTTTGAGTGATTACTGTTTGTTTTTTTTAGATTTGTTCATTTATCTGTTTATCAGTAAACCTTGGAATTTGCAATCCAGCCGCAGCTTGCTGGTCGAAGAATTACTGCCAAAGTTGTGGAAGTCACGTGCACCATGTGACCTGTTCAGTGCACAATGAGCAGCATTTACTCTTTGATCCTGGAGTGGGTTACAAAACCTACATCTGGGGCAGGAAAAGTGTGAAGGGGGAGGTGAGAAGGAGGACTCGCTTACAGGAGCTGCTTTGTTATGCTAAAACTGAGGAAAATTATCGAGTGTAAATTTTCTTTGAGGAAGACCACTGCTCACGAGTATCAGAGTGCGAGCTGAATAAAAGACTTGACTTTACACTCGCAGGATCATCTTTCTCGGCCCCTAGCTTTGAGCTTCCCCCGTTCTGTTTGCAACCCAGTCGTATTAGGACCACCCACTCCAGCTCTCTCCCTGCACCCCCTCCCCAATGCTCTCCCAGTGAGTGCCCCATTCCCCCACCCCCCAGTGCTCCTGCCAAGGCTAGGCAGCCTTTGCATATCCATCTCTAGTGACATCGGTAAGTAAATAGCTTTTTTTATGCAAAGCATTCTCAAAACATTTCTTTTACATGAAGAATTTAGTATTATAATTTAGATGCCATGTCCATGATTAATCCATTTGAAAGGGTTTGACAACCACTGTTCGGTCACTGCTTATCTTCAGTTCCCATGCTGCCTTCAACAATCAGTCGTTCTGTTCTGCTCCACACCCATCCTTCATTAGTCTACCTTTGTACCAGTGCTTTTGTGGTTCCACTCCCACCCATTGTAAAGTTATTATTGTATTGACCTCTACAGTGTCTGCTCCCCATGCCTACGAGAACTACAGTAAGCCCGAGTATTCATTCCTCGTTCCCCTTCTGTTCCTCATCTAGATGCTTCGCTTTGGTGCAATGACTTATCAACATATAAGCCAGTGAGGTCCACAACATTATCTCATAAATCAGAGAGAGGCTGGGTGTTTACTTAGGTGCCTATCCAACACCAAGTTATAAATCAGCTCTAACTTTCTACCGTCCAACATCGACTGAAGTCATGTCAGCACTCAATAGCTTATGTGCTTCGAGCTCTAACGACCCATTCTTAGACCGATTCTGAAGGGTAGGTTAGATTAGTATCATGCTCTTATTTCTGGCCTTCCCATTCCCACTGGACTGTGTAGCCCCATTTTTACCTTTATGTTCTTGCTGCATTTTATTTGATTTATTATTGTCACGTGTATTAGTATACAGTGAAAGGTATTATTTTTTGCATGCGATACAGACAAAGCGTACCGTTCATAGAGAAGGAAAGGAGAGAGTGCAGAATCTACTGTTAAAGTCATAGCTAGGGTGTAGAGAAAGATCAGCTTAGTGTGAGGTGGGTCCATTCAAAGGTCTGATGGCAGCAGGGAAGAAGCTGTTCTTGAGTTGGTTGGTGCATGATCTCAGATTTGTGTATCTTTATTCCGACGGAAGAAGGTAGAAGAGAGAATGTCCGGGGTGCGTGGGGTCCTTAATTATGCTGGTTGCTTTATCGAGGCAGCGGGAGATGTAGCCAGAGTCAATGGATGGGAGGCTGGTTTGTGTGATGGACTGGGCCACATTCACAAACCTTTGTAGTTTTTTGCTGTCTTGGATAGAACAGGAGCCATACCAAGCTGTGATACAACTAGAAAGAATCTTATCTTATCAGTGTGATCTTTACAAGCTCTATCTCCTAGTCTGTACCCTAAGCTGTACTCTGCTTTCTACTCTATTATTGGAAGCCAATCTTTGTCAGTCAACCTGCACCCGATTGACTTTCCCTCCAAAATAAAGTCTTGAATTGATAATAAAGAGGGAGCTAAGTGTGCATTGTTATTATAAGTTTATTTATTAGTGTCACAAGTAGGCTTACATTAACGCTGCAATAAAGTTACTGTGAAAATCCCCGAGTCCCACACTCCGGCGCCTGTTTGGGTACACTGAGGGAGAATTTAGTATGGCCAATGCACCTAACCAGCCCGTCTTTCGGACTGTGGGAGGAAACCGGAGCACCCGGAGAAAACCCACACAGACACGGGGAGAACGTGCAGACTCCGCACAGACAGTGACCCAAGCCGGGAATTGAACCCTGGTCCCTGGCGCTGTGAGGCAGCAGTGCTAACCACTGTGCCAGAGAAAAACATCCTTCCGTCTCCATGAAAATCCAGAAATTGTTCTAATCCAAACCCCACGATTCCCCAAGTTGCGCAGTAGAAGTCCATACCAACGTAATGGCATTAAGTTGCATTACTAGTGTTATCCACTTTAAAACACAGCGAAAGGGACACGCCATTCACCACATGGACAACTGCCCAGCGTATTCACAGGCTTTTGAGCAGAAACTTGCTATCATTGGTCATTTCTGTGGGGCATCTGTGGCCTTTGTGAGCCGGACAAGCCAACAGTGAGGCTATTCAACCAATCGGAATAAAGAATCCTGACCCAGTCCACACAGTGTCTAAACCAGGAAGTATAAATTAGATTTGAATAACGTACAGAAAGCAAAGTAAAGATTTGGAAAGAAATGGGATTAAACAGGAGTGATAATAGAGCTGGTTTTAAATTTTGAGTTTTAAAAATATTTAAAACAATATCTCCAACACTAAATTCTGGAGGAATAAAATTTCATACGTGTAAAATTGAATGTTATGAGCCAAAGAGGTTGTTTTGCAGTATTTATTCAGACATACCAGAATTTGGCAGATCAACATTTAAAAGTTAAAGTTTATTTATTAGTCAGAAGTAGGCTTACATTAACACTGCAATGAAGTTACTCTGAAAATCCCCTAGTCGTCACACTCGGGCATCTGTTCGGGTACACTGAGGGAAAATTTAGCACGACCAATCCACCTAACCAGCACACTTTTTTTCGGACTGTGGGAGGAAACCAGAGCCCCCGGAGGAAACCCACGCAGACATGGGGAGAACGTGCAGACTCCACACAGACAGTGACCCAAGCCGGAAATCGAACCCAGGTCCCTGGCGCTGTGAAGCAGCAGTGCTAACCACTGTGCCACCGTGCCTCCCCCATTATTGTCCTCCAATAACTGAGCTGTCACTTACTTGGACTAAGTTCCATTCGTCCTAATTCAGTCAATCAGTGAGTCATAGAGGTTTACAGCATGGAAACAGGCCTTTCGGCCCAACTTGTCCATGCCACCCTTTTTTTTAAACCCCTAAGCTAATCACAATTGCCCGCATTTGGCCCATATCCCTCTATACCCATCGTACCCATGTAACGATCTAAATGCTTTTTAAAAGACAAAATTGTACCCATCTCTACCACTACCTCTGGCAGGTCGTTCCAGACACTCACCGCCCTCTGTGTGAAAAAATTGCCTCTCTGGACACTTTTGTATCTCTCCCCTCTCACCTTAAACCTATGCCCTCTAGTTTTAGACTCCCCTACCTTTGGGAAAAGATATTGACTATCTAGCTGATCTGTGCCCCTCATTATTTTATAGACCTCAGTCTATGTGTGCTCAGTTTCCCAGATGAGCTGTTCATCAAGGCCCAAAATTCTCTGCTTATTAGCAATGACTGACCAATGAAAGTGCGGGTCGCCTTTTGTGACGGCAATTCTGCTTTAACTGAATTAATTTAATGCTGTACTCTCTTTGTGGTATTGGTTTAGAAAATATGGTTACCTCCTCCAAAATTAAGTCGTAGGCTGCAACCTCGCTGACTACTGTAACGTTTTTAATCCCTGTTGCATGCACTACCAGCATTTGGCTTGTCAACATTCTTGTGGAGTGTAGAATCTAAGGGTAAGCTGAATTGATTTTTCCAAATTATTGCAGTTAGTGCTTTTTGAGTGCTGTATTCAGTCTGTGTCTGTTGCAAACTAAGTGCATTCTGTCGAGATTGCTTGTCTCAAATTCTTCATCTGTAGCCATTTAACCATGTGTTGATACATATGACTCTACCCGACCTGAAAGGCAGATTGCTTTCTCTTGAGTTCAACAGTTTAACCCTTTAGTTACCATTCCCGTAGCTCGGTGTTTTAAATGATTCTCAAACTTCATATAACTGATATGCTTTGGCACAATTTAGTGGTAATTTACCAAAATTTGCTGGACTCTGGGGTGGTTCCCACAGATTGGAAAACAGCAAATGTGACGCCACTGTTTAAAAAAGGAGGTAGACAAAAGGCGGGTAACTACAGGCCGGTTAGCTTAACTTCTGTAGTAGGGAAAATGCTTGAATCTATCATCAAGGAAGAAATAGCGAGACATCTGGATATAAATTGCCCCATTGGTAAGATGCAGCATGGGTTCATGAAGGGCAGGTCATGTTTGACTAATTTGGTGGAATTCTTTGAGAACATTACATGTGCAGTGGACAATGGGGAACCTGTGGGTGTGGTGCATCTGGATTTCCAGAAGGCATTTGACAAGGTGCCGCACCAAAGACTGCTGCATAAGGTAAAGGTGCACGGTGTTACGGGTAATGTATTAGCATGGATAGAGGATTGGTTAACTAACAGAAAGCAAAGAGTGGGGGTAAATGGGCTGTTTTTCTGGTTGGCGATCAGTGACTAGTGGTGTGCCTCAGGGATCAGTGTTGGGACCGCAATTGTTTACGATTTACATAAATGATTTGGAGTTGGGGACCAAGTGTAGTGTGTCAAAATTTGCAGATGACACTAAAATGAGTGGAAGAGCAAAGTGTGCAGAGGATGTTGAAAGTCTGCAAAGGGATATAGATAATCTAAGTGAGTGGGCGAGGGTCTGGCAGATGGAGTACAATGTTGGTAAATGTGAGGTCATCCATTTTGGTAGGAATAACAGCAAAATGGACTATTATTTAAATGGTAAAAGATTGCAGCATGTTGCTGTGCAGAGGGACCTGGGTGTCCTTGTGCAGGTATCTCAAGGAGTTGGTTTGCAGGTGCAGCAGGTAATTAAGAAGGCAAATTGAATTTTGTCTTTCGTTGCTGGAGGGATGGAGTTTAAAAGCAGCGAGGTTATGTTGTCAGCTGTATAAGGTGCTGGTGAGGCCACACCTGGAGTACTGTGTACAGTTTTGGTCTCCTTACTTGAGAAAGGATATACTGGCACTGGAGGGGGTGCAGAGGAGATTCACTAGGTTGATTCCGGAGTTGAGAGGGTTGGCTTATGAAGAGAGATTGAGTAGACTGGGGCTATACTCATTGGAATTCAGAAGAATGAGGGGAGATCATACAGAAACATGTAAGATTATGAAGGGAATAGATAAGATAAAAGCAGGGAAGTTGTTTTCACTGGCGGGTGAAACTAGAACTAGGGGACATGGCCTCAAAATAAGGGGAAGCAGATTTAGGACTGAGTTGAGGAGGAACTTCTTCACCCAAAGGGTTGTGAATCTGTGGAATTCCCTGCCCAGTGAAGCAGTTGAGGCTACCTCATTGAATATTTCTAAGGCAAAGATAGATAAGTTTTTGAACCGTAAAGGAATGAAGGGTTATGGTGAGCGGGCGGGTAAGTGGAGCTGAGTCCACAAAAAGATCAGCCATGATCTTATTGAATGGCGGAGCAGGCTCAAGGGGCCAGATGATCTTATGTTCTTATGTTATGTAATTTCCTATTGCGGTATTGGTACATAATGCTAACTTGAGCCAAACCTGGCACTTACAAAATCTTTTAAATGTACACTTTTTTTAACATTAGGCATTTTAAAAAAGTTTTTATTTATTTTATTAGTGTCGCAAGTGGGCTTACATTCACTGCAATGAAGTTACTGTGAAAATCCCCTAATTGCCATATTCCGGCGCCTGTTCGGGTACACTGAGGGAGAATTCAGCATAGCCAATGCACCTAACCAGCACGTCTTTTGGACTGTGGGAGGAAACTGGAGCACCCGGAGGAAACCCACGCAGACACGGTGAGAACATGCTGACTCCACGCAGACAGTGACCCAAGCTGGGAATTGAACCTGGGTCCCTGGCGCTGTGAGGGAGCAGTGCTAACTACTGCGCCGCCCCGTCCTAGAATCATTTAATCTTGCAGCACAGATGGCCATTCAGCCTATCATGTCTGTGTCCGTTCTTTGAAAGAGCTGTCTTATTTCATCCCATCCACCATCGCTTTTGCCACAAACATACATAGATCCCCATCAGGTTATCTTATTGTCTTTTGAAATTTACTTAGGAATCAGATTCCATCTCACATTTGGAAAGTACATCCCAGGTCCTAAATATCTGTGGTAAGAAATTTCTCCTCTCTTCCTCTGCCATTCAAATTCATGTTTCAAGCGAAAGTCTAATAATAATGTTGATGTCTGCCATGGTTTCTATTTCCTGGGACAGAATGAGCTGGATTTTCTGAGCATTGGCAGAGAATATATCATGGCTCTGACGTCACTGTCAGATCCTTCTGTGATGGCTAAATGTCATTCGCTGGAAAAGACAAGTTGCAGACATTTATGGCAAGTTGTGTTGTTGTTTGTTCTTCCTGATCTAGTGGTGCACAAGGCAGACTTCCCTCTGTTCTCGGTGAGATTCCCTGGAACAGGTTGCTAGTCTGTCGCCAGAGGCTTATAGCTTGGGGGGGGTGGGCGTGGCAAATCAGGAGTCTCTCCCGCACTTACTGCCAGCCATTGGTGTGTTTGGAAGGATTTTGCAGGTTGACACTCGACCTGTTTGGCCGCGTGATGAACGCACCTTCCTTGGCATTCAAGTCCTGGGGTGGGACCCGAACCCGGGGCTTCTGGCTTAGAGGCGGGGACGCTACCCACTGCACCACAAGATCTCTCATGTACAATAAGTGATAAGAAAGGAAAGAAGAAACGTTCTGTATTTTCATCTTGTTTTGATGTAGTCCCTTTGTCGAGGGTGAGGAACGCCAGTGATTTGAAATAGGATGCTTTTCAACTTAACTAATTAGGAATTTGAGGATTCAATGTACTGCATTTAAGTTACTGTAGGTTCCTGGTGGTGTACAATTCTAGAATGCCAGTCCGTATAAGATGCTTCATATTTGATCGAGGATTCTTTTACAGAGAGTCATTTTGCTGAATGGTTCTGCTGTTTTCAAGTTTAAAGTTTATTTTATTAGTGTCACAAGTAGGCTTACATTAACACTGCAATGAAGTCACTGTGAAAATCCCCTAGTCGCCACACTCCGGCGCCTGTTCGGGTACACTGAGGGAGAATTTAGCATGGCCAGTGCACCCTAACCAGCACGTCTTTCAGACTGGGGGTGGGGGGGGGGGAAACTGGAGCACCCGGAGGAAACCCACGCAGACACGGGGAGAACGTGCAGTCTCCACAGAGACAGTGACCCAAGTCGGGAATCCAATCCGGGCCCCTGGCGCTGTGAGGCAGCAGTGCTAACGCACTGTGCCACTGTAGAGGTAGCCATTGTATTGAGTGAGCTCTCAATGTAAAATGCTCTTGTCTATCGAGGAGTGTTTCTGAGAGGGGTAGGGGGACACTTCCCTTCCCCTTTTTCCCCCCTCTGAACCCACAGTTGGTCACTTCTACCCAAGAGGCCTCCTGGCAGTAGGAGATATTACCCAAGCAATCTTCCATTCATGCCAATTAAGATGCCTCTGAAAATCTTGCTTGAGCCCAGCTTTATTGCCCATTTGGAGAGAGATGTGAACGTGGATCAGTATAAACCAGTGGCTAATGAAGATATCCTTGCTCTCGTCGGTTTGATAACCCCCACAAGGTCCTTGGAGGATCACAGATTGATCTCTCTCGTTGAGTACGAGTTCCCCTGGTAACAGGCACTAGTCTGCCCAAATGGATCTCATTACCTGAGCCTTTTATAAGGTAGGCCCAGGACTGGGCCTGCTGAACTGTTCGCCTCAGGCAGGGGCGAGTGTGTGTACGCAGTGGTTTTTACTTTGTGTTCTGTAAATAAACTTTCCATTCAGGCTTCCTGAGACATTACAATAGGAAAGCATTGCACTAAAGCCAAACTGAACTAACTGTGGATAATTACCACATACAACCAGCTGTTAAGCTTTGAGCTGTCTGCCATTGCTTTAATTTCTCATTTGTTTCCTCACAAATCTCACCGGTTGCAAAATGGGAGATAATCCTGTTAACACCAATTTGATTTGAAAATGGAACTCTGGAGGAGCAGATGCACTTCTGTTGAAGCCTAACCTGAAGTGACAAGAAAATTGCACTCTGATGTATGAAGGCATTTCATTCCGATTGGCAATAAATATGTGACTTTCCGATCAGAATCTGATGGAAGAAGTTAAAATGAACTGGAAGTGATGCTGGAAGGAATGACAAGTCTATGAGCACCATCGTGTTTACACTTTTCCATTTTTTTCCCTGCTACAGTAGAATGATTTACTCCTGAGTAATGGCACTGCATGGCAAAAATTAGAAAAATCTTCCCTCATATATTTTGAAGAGGTTGTGGTCCCTTGTGGCTCTGTAGCCAGATTTGATTAAGTTGCTTCAAAATTATTTAATTCCATGTTTAAATTGATTTAGAATCATAAAATCCCTACAGGAGGCCAGTCGGCCCATCAAGTTTGCACCGACTCTCCCTCCGACAGCATTTTACCCAGGCCCCCCCCCCCAGGCCCATACACTTAACCCCACGCATTTACCCCGTTAATCCCTCTAACCTATATATCTTGGGACACCAAGGGGCAACTTTGCATGGCCAATCCATCTAACCTGCATGTCTTTGGGTGTGGGAGGAAACTGGAGCACCCGGAGGAAACCCAAGCACACACATGCAGAACATAAGGTGGCACAGTGGTTAGCCAGGCACCCCAGTTCAATTCCAGCCTTGGCTCGTTGTCTGTGTGGAGTTTGCACGTTCTTGCCATGTCTGCATGGGTTTCCTCCGGGTGCTCTGGTTTCCTCCCACACTCCAAAGATGTGCGGGTTGGGTTGATTGGCCATGATAAATTGAACGTAATGTCAGGGGGACTAGCAGGGTAAATACATGGGGTTACGGGATAGTGCCTGGATTGTTGTTGGTGCAGGCTCGATGGGCTGAATGGCCTCCTTCTGCACCATAGGGATTCTATGAACGTGCAAACTCCACACAGACAGTCACCAAAGACTGGAATTGAACCCGGGTCCCTGGAGCTGTGAGGCAGCAGTGCTAACCACTGTGCCACCATGCCGCCCTATATGATTCCCTCTTTCCTTCCAAATTCCTGGGATATTCTCATTTCTCTTTCCCTTCCCCACTCCAGTTGAAGATAGTGTTCATCTGCCTGCGTGCTGACAGTGACTGTTGGCAGACTGTTTGACTTCAGGTGGCATCACAGCCAGGTTCACTGTTGGCATTTGACACTCATAAAGATTTCCATCCAAAGATACAAGATGGAAATAAAGTGAATCACTTTCTTTCTGCTTTTAGTGGTTGACCTCTCGTGTGTGCACATGTGCACCAAGATTGAAGCAAATTATATCCTTCTTCACTTTGAGATCAGGTTCAACTCAGTGCATACTTTGATAGAACTTGTGCTAATTAATCATTGCATAAATCTACTTAGTCATCACAGAAACTTCCCACAGAACCTCTAATTAACCCACAAAGAAATACTGGCAAAGAAGATCAGTGCCAAGGGAGGGCTAGGGAAAATAAGCAACAGACTTTCATGAGTGAGATAGAAGGAATGCACCATATTGTAAGAGTCTTTCAGCTGACAGATTGTCAACTGGAATCTAGAGCAACAGGGAGGGAAAGGGCGTTCTGCTCAGAGTGTCTCTGAATTGTAGAATCCCTGCAGTGCAGAAGGAGGCCATTCGGCCCATTGAGTCTGCACCGACCCTCTGAAAGAGCATTTACCCAGTCCCACCAAAATCCCTGTAACCCCGCGCATTTACCATGTCCAATCCACCTAACCTACACATCTTTGGACTGTGGGAGGAACACAGTAAGAGTTTTAACAACGCCAGGTTAAATTCCACAGGTTTATTTGGTAGCAAATGCCATTAGCTTTCAGAGCGCTGCTCCTTCGTCAGATGGAGTGGAAATCTGCTCTCAAACAGGGCACAGAGACACAAAATCAAGTTACAGAATACTGATTAGAATGCGAATCTCTACAGCCAGCCAGGTCTGCTTTTGGTTGGCTGTAGAGATTCGCATTCTAATCAGTATTCTGTAACTTGATTTTGCATCTCTGTGCCCTGTTTGAGAGCAGATTTCCACTCCATCTGATGAAGGAGCAGCGCTCCGAAAGCTAATGGCATTTGCTACCAAATAAACCCGTTGGACTTTAACCTGGTGTTGTTAAAACTCTTACTGTGTTTACCCCAGTCCAACGCCGGCATCTCCACATCATGACTGTGGGAGGAAACCAGAGCACCCAGAGGAAACCCACGCAGATGTCACACGGACAGTCACCCAAGGCTGGAATCGAACCCGGATACCTGGCGCTGTGAGGCAGCAGCATCGTGCCACATGCTTTATTGGAACACTGTACAATTATTTATGCTGTCCTGCTCCCCCACTCTCTTTGCTTCCGGTGTTTATCAGCCCTTGTAGGATTGCATGGAAATGACTGCTTGCAGGTCGAAAGCCTCTTTAAAATGCAGTACATTCTTTCTTGCCCTAGAGAGTCTGTTAAGCATTTTTCCCCAGACCTTCCTTGGTGCTGATGAATTTTGCCAGTAGCTGGATGGCAAATAGAAGCTACCTTGTGAGGGGAGACCTGGAAGAATGCCCAACGACCCGCTTTGGCAACTAAATATTCTTGTAAAGTAAATCAATTCCTCAACTGAGCTAAAAACAATTTTAAAGCTCTTGGATAGCTTTGAATAATGAATGGGGTATCTGAGCAAGAGGAATATTTTCCTTAGTATGTAGAAATCCCAACACCTTTTCATTCCAGTGGATTTCAGATACTTTAAAAGTACACTTTTCAATTCGAGGATGAATGGCTGCGAATCTATGCAGTCCAGCTCGCTTGGTTCCCATTATGAGAAGATCTTCACTCTGCGTCGGTGGCACAGTGGTCAGCACTGCTGCCTCACAGCGCCAGGGACCTGGGTTCAATTCCCGGCTTGGGTCACTGTCTGTGCGAAGTCTGCACGTTCTCCCCCGTGTCTGCGTGGGTTTCCTCCGGGTGCTCCGGTTTTCTCTCTCAGTCCGAAAGATGTGCTGGTTAGGTGCATTGGCCATGTCAAATTCTTCAGTGTACCCGAACAGGCGCCGGAGTGTGGCGACTAGGGGATTTTCACAGTACCTTAGTAGCAGTGTTAATGTAAGCCTACTTGTGAGTAATAAAGAATGTTGCAGCTAATGTGGTTGTACATTCTGAAATGAATTTTATGTAGGGATGCAAAAGAATCTTAACCTTGTGCACTAATTAACCATAATTAAGGACCTGAACCACGCACCCTGGACATTCTCTCTTCCACCTTCTTTAGTCGGGAAAAAGATACAAAAGTCTGAGATCACGTACTAGCTGACTCGAACAGCTTCTTCCCTGCTGTCGTCAGACTTTTGAATGGACCTACCTTGCATTAAGTTGATCTTTCTCTACACCTTAGCTATGACTGTAACACTACATTCTGCACTCTCTCGTTTCCTTCTCTATGAACGGTATGCTTTGTCTGCATAGCATGCAAGAAACAATACTTTTCACTGCATCCCAATACATGTGACAATAATAAATCAAATCAAAATCAATAATAATAAATCAATAAAAGAAACATCCCATACCTTTGTACCTCGAGAGGCAACAAGCAGCTCGTAGTGAGATCTGAACTGGATTCAGGTGCTGACCAGGTAAACCGCAGCCATACCAAAGTGGAACGCTTTCTTTTGGGAACATCAGTGCCTTTTCTGAATATCAATTAGTTCCCTTTCGACTGTTCATCTTTCCCACTCACCTACCCTCAGGCTAGCAGACCTCCATCTTAAATCTAAACCTCGATCCGCCTGACTTGGCATCCTTGTGCAAAATGAGTCCTGACATCTGCTGTCTGAAGTACCAACAAATGATCAAAAAAAAAATGCCTAAGCGTTCATGACTGTTTTGTGCCATTTCTGAATTCTTTTAATCACTACCCTTGAAATGTCGCCAAGTATTTAACTTAAAGGAAGAGGATTTTTTGCATTGCGGTGCTTGACAGAAAAGATCATTAAAGGCGTAGGAAGCGACCATTGTCAATATTTTCTCCAATAGTTGAGTGCAGTAGTTCCAGTGAAATGATTCCTCTGCGGCTTAGTGAATGTTACATATTCCAATGACAATACATAACCGCAGCACCAGATGATTTGTGTAGTCAAGGACCGTGTTCAAATCCTGGCTTCAGCAGACTGCTAATTTGTTAATCAAATCTTTTTTCGAATTGGAACCAATGTGTGCGTATCACATTGGGGGTGGCACGGTGGTTAGAACTGCTGCCTCACAGCGCCAGGGACCCGAGTTCGATTCCCGGCTTGGGTCATTGTCTGTGGGGACTCCACACATTCTCCCCGTGTCTGCGTGGGTTTCCTCCGGGTGCTCCGGTTTCCTCCCACAGTCCGAAAGACGTGCTGGTTAGGGTGCATTGGCTGTGCTAAATTCTCCCTCAGTGTACCCGAACAGGCGTCGGAGTGTGGCGACGAGGGGATTTTCACAGTAACTTCGTTGCAGTGAGCGGCACGGTAGCACAGTGGTTAGCACTGCTGCTTCACAGCTCCAGGGTCCCGGGTTCGATTCCCGGCTCGGGTCACTGTCTGTGTGGAGCTTGCACATTCTCCTCGTGTCTGCGTGGGTTTCCTCCCACAGTCCAAAGATGTGCGAGTTAGGTTGATTGGCCAGGTTAAAAATTGCCCCTTAGAGTCCTGAGATGCGTAGGTTAGAGGGATTAGCAGGTAAATATGTGGGGGTAGGGCCTGGGTGGGATTGTGGTCGGTGCAGACTTGATGGGCCGAATGGCCTCCTTCTGCACTGTAGGGTTTCTATGATTTCCTTTCATTTCTATGATTAATGTAAGTCTACTTGTGACACTAATAAATAAACATTATCCTGGAATTATTAATCTGAAAACTTTCATCTTAGTGAAGCACACAGAAGTCAATCCACCTACTTTAATGAGCTCCCAGGTAGCATCTCATCATGCCAATATTTGGAATCTATCAAGAGTATAGGTTGTTAATGAAGTCAGACAATTTATTTAATCGTTTACATGCGCTGCCTTGTGTATCTTCCACTAGCACACCCAGCACCCTCCATTCAGCCCAACATTGGTCATTATTTTTGGAACATTCCAAGCCTCTGGCATCTCCTCGGCCCCCTCAAGCTTCTTGACCTTTGTGATCCCGTCTCTCTCTCTCTTCTTCTTCTCCTCCCCCGCTTACTTAAAGGGGCGTGACCCTTAGTGAGTACTCCTAATATTTCTTCCTTTGGCTCAATGTCCACTGGTTCTGTGCACTTCTTGTGTCAGGCCGTGAGATACTGTTGTTCTTTAAAGCTAATTTGCTGCCCAGTTTATCTCATTGCGGCAGTCTACATTTCAAATTCACAATCTCATCAGATTAGCAACGACAAATTCCACACACTGGCATTTTGAACTGACATTGTTGCAGACTGTTAACAAAGCAATTGATTTTTATGAAATTGGCTGATCTGCAGCATTATTTGTCCTCCTTACGCGTCTGATTTCTAACTAGAAAGAACGAAGGCCATCCATTTAGAGTTCGTGAAGTACTTTTCTTTTGAAGTCTAGCCAAAGTTGCAGTGTATGAATTGGCAGCAATATGACAAGCTGGGGGTATGTTTTGAGTCCAAACTGTCTTCACTCTTTCCCTCGATGGACCAATTTCTGGGTGGTGTAAGCTTACCACCACAGGTTGAGACAGGTGTAGAACCTCAGCAAACTGCTGGAACCCACCCTGAGGTGAGTTTCCTCGTCTATAATGGTATCTTGCCTCTCTGGTTAGGTGCATTGACCTGAACAGGCGCCGGACTGTGGCGACTAGGGGGATTTCACAGTAACTTAATTGCAGTGTTAATGTAAGCCTTGTGATTAATAAATAAACTTTACTTTACTTTTACTTTAAAACGTTGCTCACCTCTGCCACTGCTGCTTGTCCACTTATAGAATCATAGAATCCCTGCAATGCAGATGGAGGCCATTTGGCCCATTGAGTCAGTACCAACAACAATCCCACCCAGGCCCTATCCCTGTAACCCACCTATTTACCCTGCTAATCCCCATAACACTAAAGGGCAATTTAGCACGGCCAATCCACCTAACCCGCACATCTTTGGACTGCGGGAGGACCCGGAGAAAATCCACGCAGACACGGGGAGAACGTGCAACCTACACACAGACACCTGTGCTGAATTCCTTTGATTTGATTTGATTTATTATTGTCACATGTAATAGTATACAGTGAAAAGTATTGTTTCTTGCGTGCTTTACTGACAAAGCATACCGTTCATCGAGAAGGAAAGGAGAGACTGCAGAATGTAGTGTTACAGTCATAGCTAGGGTGTAGAGAAAGATCAACTTAATGCCTAAGGGTTGCCAAATCTGTACGAGATTGAATTAGAGCGTTGTTAGAGAGTTTAAAAGAGTTGGAATGAAATTTTAGAAGCATAGAGCGAGAGTAAAAGATAGAATTAGAAGGTGTGCTGGGCACAGCTTGCAAGAGGTTGCCTCGCTCCGATGCCACCTTGAAAACCAAATCTGTGTTTGCATCAATTCTAATGGTCACTTAGCTGACCTTCTCGCTCAACTCTCGAAAAGAGCCTGCGTCCTCCTCTCGACATCCATAATGTTGTTCCTCTGGAAGATGTACTGGCTCTGTGCACCCCAACAACTAACTGTCATAACATCGCAGAAGGAGACCTTTCAATTTATTGTACCCACAGTGCAGGCTCTTTGGTACACAATGTAATTAATCTCACTGCTCTACTCTCTCCCCATTGCCTTCAAGTGTTTGTCCAGCTCCCTTTTGAAAGTTACTGCTGAATTTGCTTCTGCCTGTCTTCCAGCTGGCTAACACAGTGCAAATCACAACCATCTGTTCCCTTGGTTACCGGTTCTTCTGCCACTGGGAACAGCTTCTGTTAATTTATTCTATCACAGCGATTAATGGCTGTGAACAAGGCGTTTTCTCTTAGCGCCCTCTGCTTTAAGAAGAACAGCTTCTGCTTCTCTAGTCACTTCTAGTCCAAAAGATGTGCGGGTTAAGTTGATTGGCCATGCTATATTGCCCCTTAGTGTCAGGGGGACTAGCTTGGGTAAATGCATAGGGTTACGGAGATGTGTGGGCTTGTGGTTGGTGCAGACTCAATGGACCGAATGGCCTCCTCCTGCCCTGTAAGGCTTCTATGACTTGACGTCCCTGGTGTCATTCGAGTAAATCTCTTCTGCAACCTCTGAGGGCATTGACCTTCTAAAGTGCCCATAATTGAACACATTACCCCAGCAATGTTTTATAACGGTTTAGTGATGACCTCTTTGCTTTTGAACTCTGTATCTCTGCACTTATAAAGCCTAAATGTATTTTTTTTTAAAAAAGGCCTTTCAATTTCCCCAACCACCTTCGGAGATTTATGTACATTCACCCCAGGCTCCTCTGTTCCTTCAACTCCTCTTAAAATAGAGGCATTTAGTTTATACTGCCTCTCCCCATTCTTATAAATAAAATGTGGCCCCTTTTACTTCCCTACGTTAAATTTCACCTACTTTGTGTTTATTCTTTTCACCTGGCTGCCTTGGTGTCCTACTGCACATCAATCCAACGCTAACAACTTAAAAAATTATTTCACCGAGCGTGGGTGTTGCAGGCTCGGCCAGCATTTTTATTGCCCATGAGAAGGTGATGGTCCAGCTGCCCTTCTCGAACCGCTGCAGTCCTTGTGGTGCAGCTACACCCACTGTTGAGGAGGAAGTTCCAGGACTTTGCCATTCCTGCACTGTTGCTGGGTCAATCATATTTCCAAGTCAGGGTGGTGTGTGGCTTGTGGGGGGGGAATTGCAGCTGGTGGTGTTCCTATGCAGTTGTTGCCCTCGTCCTTCTAGGTAGTAGGGATCACGAGTTTGGAAGAGCCTCGGTGCATTGCTGCGGGGGCATCTTGTAGCAGGCACACACGGATGCCATGGTGCATCAGTGGTAAAGGGTGTGGAAGTTGGAGGTGGTGGGTGAGGTGCCAGTCAAGCGGAGAACTTTGTCCTCAAAGGAGAAAATGCTGGAAAACCTCAGCAGGTCTGGCAGCATCTGTAAGGAGAGTAAAAAGCGTTGACGGAGCGCTTTGTCCTGTTGAGCTTCTTGTTGATGGACTGCACCCATCCAGGTAACTGTAGAGTTACACTCCTGACTTGTTGGAGATGAACATTGCCTGGCACTTGTGTGGTGCAAATGTTAGCTGCTGCTTATCAGCCTGAGGCTGAATGATGTCCAGGGCTGGGATTGGTTCCCCTGTTGCCATGCAGAGGGTAAGTAATTAGTCATGGTCCACCAAAGACATTTTTCTCCATCAGAGATGATGCCTTAACTAAACTTTTTAAAAAAACCTTCTGCCCTTACTCGGTCTGTATCCCTCTATTCCCTCCCTATTCATGTACTCATCCAGATGCCTCTTAAATGTTGCTAATGTGCCTGGGCCCAAACTCCCACCCACATTCCTCATGATGAACGTGAGCGTCAGCATTTTCCCTGCTTAAGCTGCAGGTCTGACTGACTTCTATCCTTTTGCTCAACGCTCCCAGTCAGTTACAGCTCATCCAAAACCAACAACCTCAGCTCCCCGTTCTGTGTATGGTATCTGGGGATTTATTGGGAAGCCAGTAATCTGATCACCAATTGGCTTCTGCACCCCAATATACGTGGGGGTGACGTCAATGGGAATTTCCATTGACAGCGGCGGGACCAAAGGATCCCACCGCTAGTAAGCAACGCGTCACCTCCTGCCCACAGGAAACACGTGGCTGGGAAAATCTCGGCCCAGATTTTGTTGCATTTGTACCGTCATCAACGAACATCCCCACGTCTGAACTTGTGATGGAGGAAAGAGCATTAATGAACAGCTGAGCTGCTGAGGAATTGCCGCAGTGATGTCCTGGAACTGAGATGATTGACCTCCAAGAACCACGACCATATTCCTTTGTGCTAGGTATGACTCAAACCAGCGGAAACCATTCACCTGATTCACAATGACTCCATTTGCTAGGGCTTCTTTATGTCACTGTGTGTCAGATAGCCCATGGTGTTGTCATTTCAATTGATGGATTAAAAAAAACCTCAATCGTTTGTTTATTAGTGACAAGTAGACTTACATTAACACTGCAGTGAAGTTACCGTGAAAATCCTCTCGTTGCCACACTCCGGCGCCTGTTCGGGTACACTGAGGGAGAATTTAGCACGGTCAATGCATCTAACCAGCTCATCTTTTGGACTGTGGGAGGAAACCGGAGCACCCGGAGGAAACCCATGCAGACACGGGGAGAACGTGCAGACTCTGCACAGACAGTGACCCAAGCCTGGAATCGAACCCGGGTCCCTGGCGCTGTGAGGCAGCAGTGCTAACCACCATGCCGCCCCCCTCTTTAAGCAAACAAATGGAATTTGTCCCTTTTTACTTCTACCAATGACTGAAACCCCAATTTTGTTACGCAACTTGGCCTCTTAAATAAATATTCACTTCTCCTGGAACCAACCTGAAGTGTTTTGCAGATCCCAAGGGGTTTTGTTGTTTTTCCTTTCCCAATGTTATCTTCTGTATTGAGAGTTTGCCTTGGGGATTTCCCCCTCTATCTTCAGCTAGATGAGCGAAAAAGCTTTGTTTTGACTCCACGAGCCCCTAGGTTTTCAAAGAACAAAGAAAAGTCCAGCACAGGAACAGGCCCTCCAAGCCTGTGCCAATCATGATGCCCTAACTAAACTTTTTTAAAAATCCTTTTGCCCTTACTCGATCCATGTCCCTCTATTCCCTCCCTTTTCATGTACCCATTCAGATGCCTCTTAAATGTTGCTAATATGCCTGGACCCAAACTCCCACCTACATTCCTCATGATGAACAAGAGAGCCAGCATTTTCTCTGCTTTAGGTGCAGGCCTGGCTGACTTCTAACCTTTTGCTCAACGCTCCCAGTCAGTTACAGATCATCCAAAACCAACAACCTCAGCTCCCCCTTCTGTGTATGGTATCTGGGGATTTATTGGGGAGCCAGCAATCTGATCACCAATTGGCTTCTGCACCCCAATATACGAGCTATATTTCACTGATTGTCTCTCTCTAATGGAGAAAAATGGACCATGACTAATTACTTACCCTCTTCATAGCAGCAGGGGAACCAATGGCCCTGAACCCCAGGAGAAATGATAAATCAGCTATCTCAATTACTACTGCTTTATATCTTGGAGCAAAGGGGCCAGGTTCAGAAGTTGATACCAATAACATCGTTCTGGGCTTTAGGAGACTTGGACAGAGCTTCTCATTGTGAATATGGAAACGGATATCACTGTCCCCAAGGTGTTAACCTCTGGTTCAGTGACTGCTTTTCATTCCTCAGTAAACCACCCAGCTTTACTGTCAGATACACTCCAGCCTAGGCTAAGTGACTCCTTTCATTTAACCTACCTTTAAAGATTCTGTTTCAAGCCATGATAATATAAAATAAAAACATGGTGCTAAAACATAATTTGATTTGACTTATTGTCACATGTATTGGGAAGCAGTGTAAAGTGTTGTTTCTTGCACGCTATACAGTCAAACCATACCATTCATAGAGACCATAGGGGAGAAGGAAAGGATGTTGCCTGGTATGGAGGGTCTTAGCTATGAGGAGAGATTGGGTAAACTGGGCTTGTTCTCCCTGGAAAGATGGAGAACGAGGGGAGACCTAATAGAGGTGTACAAAATTATGAAGGGTATAGATAGGGTGAACAGTTGGAAGCTTTTTCCCAGGTCGGAGGTGACGATCACGAGGGGTCACGGGCTCAAGGTGAGAGGGGCGAGGTATAACTCAGATATCAGAGGGACGTTTTTTACACAGAGAGTGAAGGGGGCCTGGAATGTGCTGCCAAGTAGGGTGGTGGAGGCAGACACGCTGGCACCGTTTAAGACTTACCTGGATAGTCACATGAGCAGTCTTGGAATGGAGGGATACAAACGAATGGTCTAGTTGGCCCAATGAGTGGCACAGGCTTGGAGGGCCGAAGGGCCTGTTTCCTGTGCTGTACTGTACTGTTCTTTGAGAGAGTGCAGAATGTAGTGTTACAGTCATAGCTAGGTTGTAGAGAAAGATCAGCCTAATATATGGTAGGTACATTCAAAAGTCTGATGGCATCAGGGAAGAAGCTGTTTTTGAGTCGGTTGGTCTGGTCTTCAGACTTTTTCCTGACGGAAGAAGGTGGAAGAGAGAATGTCCGGGCTGCGCGAGGTCCTTGATTACTCTGGCTGCTTTTCCGAGGCAGCGGGAAGTGTAGATGGAGTCAATGGATGGGAGGCTAGTTTGTGTGATGTTGGGCTATGTTACTCATAGAAACCTCGCACTTGTCGGACTTCAAGCCAGCAGGGCAGCTGGTGGCACAGTGGTTAGCACTGCTGCCTCACAGCACCAGGGACCCGGGTTCGCTTCCCGGCTTGGGTCACTGTCTGTGTGGAGTTTGCACATTCTCCCCGTGTCCGTGTGGGTTTCCTCCGGGTGCTCCGGTTTCCTCCCACAGTCCAAAGATATGCGGGTTAGGTTGATTGGCCATGCTAAATTGACCCCTAGTGTCAGGGGGATTAGTAGGATAAATAGGAGGGGTTATAGGAATAGGGCCTGGGTGGGATTGTGGATAGTGCAGACTTGATGGGCCGAATGGCCTCCTTCTGCACTGTAGGGATTTTATGATTCTATGATTACTTTCTGGCCAGCATTTGCAACCAAATTGTTCAGGGGTGTGTTTACCGTGCTCTAATGCTGTTCTGCATGCTTCACATTCGATACTAAATGTTGATGTGGAGTTGCCGGCGTTGGACTGGGGTAGGCACAGTCGGTAGTCGCACAACACCATCAGATGATGAAGAAGCAGCGCTCCGAAAGCTCGTGCTACCAAATAAACCTGTTGGACTTTAACCTGGTGTTGTGAGACTACTTACTGATACTAACTGTTGGCTTACAAGAATGAGCAGAAATCACACCAGGTTGTTGGAGGAGAAGTTTGTGCGTACACAATATTTTTGATATATTGGTGCAATTAAATAATTTACAAGATGGCGTTTGTATCGCTTGCTTAAATATCCATTGTTTGCACTCGGTTTCAGGGCTTGACTCCATTAATCTTAGCAAGCTTGTCCCCACGTCTGCATTGATGAAGTTGTGAAAATTACACCAGGAAATATGCCAGAGGGGAAAACTGTAATGTCAATACATTGATTCCCTGCTCGCGACCTGCCTTCAATCATGAATTCTCCTCTGTTTGTTTAAAGATATTTTCCAGGTGGAAGGCTCCACTGAGTTGAAGATTGTGTTTTTTACGCACAGACTGGCCTTGGCCACATGATCCATTTCGCTGTGAAGGTATTCAGTGAGCCCAGAGAGCTGCAGAAAGCCAATCCTATTTTAATCCCTTCAATGAGATTCATTTCTCTTCCGTAGCTCTCTGAAAATCATTTGAAAATCTGCAGGAGGTATTTTCATGGGAAGCTCAAGATTATAGGCGAGGCCACAGGCTTACAGTTGCTGCATGAATCAAATTCTCTTTCTGATTGAATGGGGTGTAGAATGGGGCATTTTCTAACTCTGACTGGTTTTTTTCCCAATGAAAATTGATTACCCCCCCCCCCCCCTCCCATTGCTATTCCCTATAAAAAAAATCATAGAAACCCTACAGTGCAGAAGGAGGCCATTCGGCCCATCGAGTCTGCACCGACCACAATCCCACCTAGCCCCCACCCCCACATATTTACCTGCTAATCCCTCTAACCTACACATCTCAGGACTCTAAGGGGCAATTTTTAACCTGGCCAATCAACCTAACCCGCACATCTTTGGACTGTGGGAGGAAACCGGAGCACCCGGAGGAAACCCACGCAGACACGAGGAGAATGTGCAGACTCCACACAGACAGTGACCCGAGCTGGGAATCGAACCCGGGACCCTGGAGCTGTGAAGCAGCAGTGCTAACCACTGTGCTACCGTGCCACCCTGGTAAATGAGAGCGTAGCTTTACAATAATTCAGTAACAGTTCATCGTACGGGGAATTCCTTCTGGTGTTTTGGGGATCAGGGTGGAAATTCACCTCTGGTGATGGTGCCAAATGGCACTGGATCAGCCAACTGTTAAATGAAGTGCCTGATATTCCGTTCCCTTGTAGCCAGTGTCATTAAATATCAAGTGAGCATAATGGGTAGGGTGATCAAGTGGGTATATTGGATAGGGTGGTCAAGTGGGTATAATGGATAGGGTGATCCAGTGGTATAATGGGCAGGGTGATCCCGTGGGTATAATGGGCAGGGTGATCCAGTGGGAACAATGGGTAGGGTGATCCAGTGGGTATAATGGGTAGGGTGATCCAGTGGGAACAATGGGTAGGGTGATCCAGTGGGTACAATGGGCAGGGTGATCCAGTGGGTACAATGGGCAGGGTGATCCAGTGGGTACAATGGGCAGGGTGATCCAGTGAGTACAATGGGCAGGGTGATCCAGTGGGTACAATGGGCAGGGTGATCCAGTGGGTACAATGGGCAGGGTGATCCAGTGGGTACAATGGGCAGGGTGATCCAGTGGGTACAATGGGCAGGGTGATCCAGTGGGTATAATGGGTGATCTGATATAGCTCCTTTTCGCTGAATCGACCAAGCCGCATTCCCACCCACAGCTTTCACAACTGCATCAATTTTTAGATGCTTACTTTGGTTTGCAGTAACTATAAAACGGAGTGGTCTTGCTTATAAGGCATACAGAAGAGAAAGGTCACGGAGCAGAGGCGATTTGTGTCCTGTTTTCTAGAAGAAATAACAGAGGTATTGGGTTAGCTAGCACATACTGACTAAAACGTCCGAATTCAAGATCGTCTGACTCCTAGAACATCCGATCTTGATGGGATGAAAATTCCCATTTCCTGCAAAACCAGCCTCGGGTCACTGTCTGTGTGGAGTCTACACCTTCTCGCCGTGTCTACGTGGGTTTCCTCCGGGCGCTCCAGTTTCCTCCCATACTCCAAAGATGTGCGGATTAGGGGGATTGGTTATGATCAGTTTAGAATCATAGAATCCCAGTGCAGAAAGAGGCTATTCGGCCCATCGGGTCTGCACCGACACCAATCCCACCCAGACCCTATCCCCGTAGCCCCATGCATTTACCCTGCTAATCCCCCTGACACTCATGGGAAATTTAGCTTGGCTGCACCTAACCCGCACACACATCTCTGGACAGTGGGAGGAAACCGGAGCACCTGGAGGAAACCCATGCAGACATGGGGACAATGTGCATATTCCACACAGACAGTCACTCAAGGTTGCCACTGTGCCACCCATATTGTCAGGGGGATTAGCAGGGTAAATACCTGGGGTTATGGGGATAGGGCCTATTGATTGTTGTTGGTGCAGGCTCGGTGGCCCAAATGGCCACCTGCACTGTAGGGATTTTATTCTATTCTATTTAAGATTTCTATATAAAATCTTATTGACCACTTTGCACCCAGCCCACAATATAAAACTGACACCTATGTCACTTATCTCAGAACTGTCCCCCATGTGCCAGGGGTAAAAACCTCACAAGCCAATTGTTTTTGAAACAAACTGATTCTTGGAGTTCTTAGTTAGGATTTGTTCGCTCTCTCGGTGACGTCGCTCAGGATAGTCTGAAGGAAAGAAATGTATATAGCAATAGACTGGAGTGTGTTGGTGTGTGCAGCTCATACGGTCAGTAAGTGGTCTTGAAGTATTTTATTGGGATTGTATAATGTGTGAGACATGACCTAGGAACACTTCAGGCTGACCCTGGGTGCTGCAGCATTGACATATCCGATCTCAGAGGAACATCAGAAGTTTACCAAAGATGGAGCGTGCTGGTGTGTGCAGCTCATAGGGTCAATAGGTGGTTTTGAAGTATTTTATTGGGATTGTAGAATGAAATGTTTCGTGTTATACATGACCTAGGAACTGTGATGTTAGTGTACTGTTAAGAATTCCTAAAACAAAATCATGTTCTCTGCAGCGATCAGCTGTTTTGGTTTCATTGCTGCTGGGCTGGCTGCAAGTAGTATTTTTAATGCTCCTTCAGTGGTTTAAATGGGGTTGTTTATTTTTACTCTGGGATCTTTTCTGACCTTGCATTGTTGGGGGGGGGAAGGTCATGTGCTTTGGACATTTTCTTTTCTTCCTAGAATTTAAGGTTCCATTCTCTGTTTTGGCTGGCTGCAGTTGTTAGTTTTAGAAGGGACATCAAGTTGAAGAGTTTCCCTCTCTCTGGTTTTGGAAATTCTGCCTTCCTGGAGTAGAAAATCTAATGTTGGTGGCTCAATCGGAGTCTCTCCCTAATGTTCTGGGAAGTTGTTCTGACTTCCAACTGTTCTGGGTATCCAGAGGGCTGCTAGCAGTTCCAAGGCTGAGAAGTCAAGGTTTCAATTCTTCAACCAAAGGGCTCAATTTCAGTATCACGTGAGCATTAGTCTTTGCTGTGTTAAACCTGTGGAAAGGGTTTTTGTCTATGGGAACTTTTTGTTTGCTTGGAACATTTTAGACACATTTGTTCAGGGTTATACATTACCTTGGTTGCTTTGTATTCGTTTGTGACTAATGGAAGTCATTGCTATTTTTATTTCCATACATGTTAACTATATTCTTAAATAAACTTTGTGTGATAAAAGCTCCCGAGTGGGTCATTTAGATCATAGCTGAGGTGAAACATAGCATGCTTACCCTAGCCAAATTCAGAGTGCAAAACTTATGATCCAGGCGGGCTTCATAAAACACTTTGGCGTTTCTGACCCGAATTATAACAGGACACTTCAGGCTGACCCTGGGTGATGCACCGTTGATGTATCCGATCTCTGAGGAACATCAAATGTTTGCCAGAAATGTAGAACGTAGGACAAGAATTTGTTTCTGCTTCTGATTATGCCTGTGCATGGACTCTTGAGGCAGTTGTCTGAAACTGTTCTCTTCTATTCTAGCAAGAGTCATTAACTTGTTTTAAAATAAATGATGCTGAAAGTGAGTCATTTTATGAAAATATGGTGGTGTAATCTGTTTGCATTAACTGGAATGAATATATCTGTTTTGTCGTCACGTTGAATGTTGTATTTAATTTTGCATCGGGAACAGCAGGCCTGGACTCTTCAGCAGTTCCTGTGAATAAATTTCAAAACCAATTTACATCCTGCATTATCAGTAGACCGTAATTTTATTTTATTAGTGTCACAAGTTGGCTGACATTAACACTGCAATGAAGTTACTGTGAAAATCCCTGAGTCGCCACACTCCGGTGCCTCTTCGGGTACACTGAGGGGGAATTTAGCATGGGAAATGCACCCTAACCAGCACGCCTTTCGTACTGTGGAAGGAAACCGGTGCACCCGGAGGAAACCCACGCAGACACGGGGAGAAAGTGCAGATTCCGCACACAGACAGCGACCCAAGCTGGGAATCGAACCGGGTCCCTGGCGCTGTGAACTAACCTAATTCATGGTGATTGTCAGAATGAAGGAACCTATGAAGCTTGCATATTAGAACCATAGAAAAGTTACAGCGCAGATGGAGGCCATTTGACCCATCTTGACAATGCCAGCCTGAGGGCGCCCAGGCGCCCTTTCTAATCCTACCTTCCTGCACCCAGCCCAAAACCCTGTAGCTTGCAGCACTTAAGGTGCAGATCCAAGCACTTTTTAAAAGAGGTTAGAGTCTCTGCCTCCACCACCAACTCGGGCAGGGAATTCCAGACACCCACCACCCTCTGTGTAAAAACAATAGTTCTTGCCTATCGTGTGACAGCTAGCTTAGAATACCTGTTAGTTCAATTAATACAATTATCGGCTGACCTCAGCAATTGAACTGCAGTCTGCTTTCTTCGATTTGAGTTTCTCACAATATAAATTGCCTGTACTGCAAAGTGCGGCCCCAATCCCGTCTGATTTATCTACAGCTCAGAAATAACCTGGAGGTTGGACAGATACAGTAATTCCATGCGCAACACTGAGGAGTACTGACAGAGAATAGGAAGGGGAGAGACACAGTGGGGACAGTGGAAAATGGCAGCTGTGATGTGTAGCATCCATGGGGGAGATTTGAATGGGGATGTGATGTAGAACCAGCCCAAAATCTCTCGCGACATGACAATCTGAACAGCCAATCCTTCCACTTCAAAGGGTTCGTTTGACCTTCCTCTCCCACTCCTATAATCTTATTGCTAAAGCCAAGGTGGTCCTCAAATTGAAGCCAAATCATTTTTCAGCCTCTATCTCTTGATGCCCCACTCTAAAGGACTCTATTTCTTCTCTCCAACCTCCCCAATCTTTATCAAACTCATCTGATATCCACCATGTTTCCCTTCCCTCCTTACAGTTCAACTCTCGTGTTCATCTTGATCGCTGTTAACTATATCCACTGTGTATCCCACCCTTTATAAAACCCATCACCTTCCTCATTGATTCGTACTCGCTTCTCCCAACTCATCTCTAACTTCTTCTTCTGCAATATCTTAAACATCTGTGCCGCTGTGCTACCTTCCCTCAATCACTCACTTCTCTTATTGTTGCAGTCCTTTCCGTTTGGTCTCTGCGTCACTGGTGAAAATGAGAAATTCACTAACAATGGTTTGTGTCACTGCAATCCATGTTCTTATCTTTTTTTTATTCATTCCTGGGACGTGGGCGTCGCTGGCTGGCCAGCATTTATTGCCCATCCCTAGTTGCCCTTGTTCAGAGGGCAGTTGAGAGTTAACCACATTGCTGTGGCTCTGGAGTCACATGTAGGGTAAAGACGGCAAATTTCCTTCCCTAAAGGACATTAGTAACTCAGATGGGTTTTTCCGACAATCGGCAATGGTTTCATGGTCACCGGTAGATTCTTAATTCCAGATATTTTCATTGAATTCAAATTTTGCCATCTGCCATGGTGGGATCTGAACCCGGGTCCCCAGAACATAGCTGAGTTTCTGGATTAATAGTCTAGCGATAATACCATTAGGCCATCGCCTTCCCATGCAGTTGAGCACTCAAACACCTACTGCCACAGATTTGATCATGGAAATTTGTCTATTTTTTCCCCAAAACATCCAGTAAATTTCCTATAAAGGGTTCACCTCTTATACTTGCACATTTCTGGCATGCACCAAGGTTCAATATAAGATCCCTCCTACCCTTTGTTTATAAGCTGACTCTAGGTGATGTTAGCTACAATGGACAATTTTAGTTTTGGCAAGGATAGAGCAAGAGTGTTAAAGCTGGGTGTCCAATCAGCAGACTTAAGTCAGAACTTTCTCCAGCTTAACACTGAGCCCATCACTTGATACTTAGCGGGGATGGAGTTGCATAATAAAGAACAAAGAAAAGTACTGCACAGGAACAGGCCCTTCAGCCTTCCGAGCCGTGCCGATCATGATGCCCTAACTAAACTTAAAAGAAAACATTGCCCTGACTCAGACCATATCCCTCTATTCCCTCCCTATTCATGTATCCATTCCAGATGCCTCATAAATGTTGCTAACGTGCCTGCTTCCAGTGATATTGTCACTGGACTAGCAATCCAGAGACCCAGGGTACTGCTCAGGGGACCTGGGTTCGTATCCCATCATGGCAGATGGTGAAATTTGAATTCAGTAAAAATCTGGTATTAGAAGTATAATGACAATCACGAAACCATTATCGATTGTCATTTAAAAATATACCCATCTGATTCACTAATGTCCTTTAGGGAAGGAAATCTGCCGTCCTGACCAGGTCTGGCTTACACGTGACTCCAGACCCACAGCAATGAGTTGATTAACTGCCCTCAAATGGTCGAGCAAGCCACTCCGTTCAAGGGCAATTAGGAATGAGCAATAAATGCTGGCCCAGCTAGTGATGCCCACATCCCCATAACATATTTAAAAAACGTGTCTAATTTTGGCACCTTAACCCTGACCCCACTCCCCTTATCTGTTTACTCAGCGTGAACCAGTACTCAGGGCCTCGGTGCTTTGTTTGGCCCTGAGCTTGGCTTCAAATGTCACTTCTTCTGGTTCATCATCTTTCTTCTTCTCCATAATATCAGTCAGTCACTGCCCTAAACAATGTATTAATCATCTCCAAGCTTGACTTTCTCCAAGTTTTCAATCTCCATTCTGCACAAACCTCAATCCATCCAAAACTTGATTTCCTGTACATTATTCCATAGAGAGTCTTCCTCGGCAATGAGCACTGCCCTTGCTATTGTCCAGTGCAATGGATTTTATGAGCCTGTCTTTAATCCTTTTTGCCATTCTCGTGACATAAGAGTCGCTGATAGGATCAGCTTTTACTGGCCAGCCCTCGTTATCCTGGGAAGGTGACGGTTGGCCTTTTTGAACCACTGCAGTCCGTATGGTGAAGGTACTCCTGCAGTGCTGTTGGCTAGGGCGCCCCGGCTTGGGCGGGGCGTCCCCGGCCTGGGCGTCCAGGATTTGGACTCAGCGACTGTGGAAGACCAGCTTGTATGCGACCAAGTCAGGATAGTTTGTGGTCTGGAGGAGAACCTTGGTGATGTTCCCTCGCTGCTGCTGCCCTTGTGGGGTTGAGGTTGTGGGTTTGGGAAGTGCCACTGAGGAATCCTTGGTAAGACACTGTAGTGTATTCTGTAGGTAGTGCTTCTTGAAGCCACGGAGCAGCAGTTGCGAGTGAAGTGCCGATTTAGCGGACTGCTTTCTCCAGCTCTTAGAATGTTGTTGCAGATTCACTCAGCCAAGCACGTGGAAGATATTCTATGGTAATGCTCCACCTTACATCTTCAACATCAACTAGCTCACTCTCTAATCTTTCCTGCATCTACTACCCTTGCTGTCCCTACACCCTTTGCTTTGTCATCAATGATAAAGCTTTAGTTTTCATATCCTACATTCTGGAATTCCTTCCATCAACACCGTAGAGGTTTACAGCATGGAAACAGGCCCTTCGGCCCAACTTGTCCATACCAGATTGCAAGTATATAACCACCTTTCACATAGAAAAATGTGCAGAGATGCTTTATAGAAGAGTGTTAGAGCAAAAATGGGTTTCAACTTGAAAGGAATATTATGAGTGACTAAAAACTTCATCAAAGAGTTAGTTGTTAATTTTGTGACATTGAATCAGAGAGATTGCAAATTAAATAAAAAAAACAAAGATAATGTTATGGTTCACAAGATGATTTCCAGCTCTTTATGCATCAGTCAAGTATGGAATTATATTCTTCACGTCTTTCAGCAACATTTACTTTGTACTAGAATTTCTATTGTGTTTGATTTTGCTGGATCCTCTGATAAATAGAATCCATCGCGTGGATTCGAATGTGAGAAGAACCTTACAACAGGAATTAACCTCCGTAACCGCACAATGAAGCTTTCCATGTTTTCATGTCAAAGCTAAAAAGATTAAGTTAAAGTTCATTTATTAGTGTCCCAAGTAGGCTTACATTAACACTGTAATTAAGTTACTGTGAAAATCCCCTAGTCGCCACGCTCCGGCGCCTGTTTGGGTGCACGAAGGGAAATTTTAGCATGGCCAATGCACCTAACCAGCATGTCTTTCAGACTGTGGGAGGAAACTGGAGCACCCGGAGGAAACCCACGCAGACATGGGGAGAATGTGCAAACTTCACACAGACAGTGACCCAAGCCGGGAATTGAACCCGGGTCCCTGGCGCTGTGAGGCAGCAGTGCTAGCCACCGTGTTAGATTGACATTAGTCTCAGTTTGTGTTTATACACTG
This sequence comes from Mustelus asterias, assembly GCF_964213995.1. NCBI lineage: Eukaryota > Metazoa > Chordata > Chondrichthyes > Carcharhiniformes > Triakidae > Mustelus > Mustelus asterias. Next base: position 19,702,667 of record NC_135828.1, on the reverse strand, counting down.
TGCCATGGCGAGATCCCAGTGGTTGGGTTTGGAGTTCAGTGTTTGTGATGTGAGAACTCCACTGAGGTAGTTGTGTATCTGGGTATCGTCTCAGGCTTACCTGTTCAGCTGTTCCTATTGCTCACTGTCCTTGTTTTGGGGACCTTGGTGTACTCAAGAATATATAGTTGCTCTGCATACTTGATTTGGTTCCTTTGTGATTCAGGAATGTTAAGCATGTGAATGGTTTCCTTCAAGGAGAAAGGATTGCAGCCTATACTTCAGCCTGTGGCTGATCACTGTAGGCTGGGATAGGGAGGGTGCCTTTGAGGTAAGATCTCTTCTTGAAGCCTCATGTGAGCCATTTGGTTTGAGCCGTTGGGTGTTTTTGTGTGTCACAATCTACTAGGACGTAGAATTACATTTGCCTGTTTCTATATTGTATCCATTCGACCCAACTAGCCCATACTCCACATGAACCATCCCATTCCATGTAATCCTGTTCATAAATCCATCTACTCCTTTCCCCACCTTCCTATTAATCAAATCTAATTGCCTCAACTGCTCCGAATGGTAGCAAGGTCCACGTTCTCACCACGCTCTGGGCAAAGAATTTTCTCATGAATTCCCTATCTGATTTGTTAGTAGCTGTCTTATTTGCGACCCCCTTCCTAGATTTACTCAAAATATCACGGTGGAAGTCACATCCCAAGATGTCCTATGTAGCTCATCCTTGAATACAGCATATGAGTGATTTGAGACCAGACGTGTTGTAAGTGGTAGCGTCGTCTCGAGAGGAGCAGCTGACTTTTAACCTGTGAGTCCCAAAGCTCGACCGCTGGTTTCCTCAGCTCGTGTCATGTCTGTTGTTCACTGATTGGTAAAGATTAATTTATTTGGTTTGTCAACAACTCGTGCAACCATTAGGCTGATAGCATGCAAAGTAGATGGACTTCAGTTCTTTGGGCAATTCTTATGCTCCTTACTCCTCACACCACCTTGAATTTAGCTGCTCATCATATTGAGTCTCACAACACCAGGCTAAAGTCCAACAGGTCCAACAGAAGTCAAGAGAATGGGGATGAGATTCACATCAGCCATGATCGAATGGCGAAACACACACTCAATGGGCCGAATGGTGGAGCCAACTCGGGCCGAATGGCCTAATTCTGCTCCTATACCTTATGGTCTTATCTTATTTGGGATCTAAGGAGCAGCGCTCTGAAAACTCATGATTCCAGATAAACCTGTTGGACTTTGCGTGGGTTTCCTCCGGGTGCTCGGGTTTCCTCCCACAGTCCAAAGATGTGCAGGTTAGGTTGATTGGCCATGCTAAATTGTCCCTTAGTGTCCCAAGATGCATAGGTTAGAGGGGTTAGCGGGTAAATATGTCAGGATACAGGGATAGGGCCTGGGTGGGATTGTGGTCGGTGCAGAGTCGATGGGCCGAATGGCCTCGTTCTGGGATTCTATGACTTCAACCTGGTGTTGTGAGACTTCTTACCATGCCCACCCCAGTCTAACGCCGGCATCTCCACATCACCGCATCAATGACAAGGAAATTCTGAAACCTGGGGAGTGTTATTGGGAGGTTTGGCATGTGAATGTGCCGCCTTATGTCCCGAGTCTGATGTTTTACCCTGATCAGAATGCAGAGCCAAGCAGTTGCCGCTGCACTGCCAACTGATGGAATTACTATCTGAATGGCACTGCCCAGGTTAATAAAAACGATACTAATCTCTGCTTCTGTGAAACCCGTTGAAGGTTTATATATCAGAAATGCTGTCTCTGAATTGCTGTCTCTGAACTGAGTGTAGATATCAGCAGCTAGTAAGTAGGAATAACCTTGGATGATTATGTTTTGTGAAATCACTTGGGTTTGGGGCAGATGCCTAATGCTTTTGCTCAGTTCATTAACCGCTTAAGTATAAGCTTCAGTCTGGGTTTATTGTCCATAAGCTGCGTTAATTGCTTTAACAAACCAATGGAGGTCATTTGGTAATTTTCTGAGTTCTGGTCCATTATGTAGGGATTGGAGGTCTAATTCGTTAAATATGACATTAGCATAGTCATTAAAAATGCCAATTTTTCTCTTCAACATCTGTGCTGCACCGTGGTCAGACATTAGGGAGATGAATAGGCTGGGAAAGGGCAGCAGGCAAAAGAGATTCTGGGCTATGTTGCAGATACGTAGGGAGAAATGAGTCAGGATAAATCGTACATTAGTTGTGTCTCTACTGCATCTCACGAAAGCAGTAGAATTTATCGGCCTATAATTTGTACTCATCCGTATGTACAGTTATGGGCTTAAAGTCTGATTGGCTTTGTAGACCAATAAAGTTAGATCAGATCAGGAGTGTCATTTTGGCTTTATAATGCCAATATTTTCTGAAGCATGATTTATATTTCCGATAACATGGGGTGAAATTTTGTAATAGTCATGCTGAGAGATTAATGGCATGTTTTGTATTCTCATGTGACTCTTGCAACGGCGAGTGAAGAATTTAATTTTAATAAGTAATCTGGGCAACCTTGAATTAAGATGCATATTTATTGATTTAAAATCTATTTATCAGAATTAAATATATATATAATTTATATAATTGTGAATAGCTATTTCATCGAACATGGTTCAAAACATGCACAATCATTAGCCAGTCATTTGGTCTATAGGGCGGCACGGTAGCACAGTGGTTAGCACTGCTGCCTCACAGCTCCAGGGACCTGGGTTCGATTCCTGGCTTGGGTCACTGTCTGTTGGAGTTTGCACGTTCTCCCCGTGTCTGCGTGGGTTTCCTCCGGGTGCTCCGGTTTCCTCCCACGGTCCGAAAGATGTGCGGGTTAGGTGCATTGGCCCTGCTAAATTGTCCCTTGGTGTCCTGGGATGTGTAGGTTAGGGGGATTGGCAAGGTAAATATGTGGGGTTACGGGGATAGGCCCTAAGTGGGATTGTTGTCGGTGCAGACTTGATGTGCTGAATGGCCTCCTTCTGCACTGTCGGGATTGTATATTCGTCAATGTAAGAAAACCTTGGCCTAATATTTCAGGATGGAGGGAGCCTGGAACACATTCCCATCGACTCCAGCAGCTTTGATGCTATTTTGCATACTAACGAGTGTTGATTGGCATGAGGCGGGACTTCCGCCCTCACTGGGAAAGATGTCCCACCTTGGACAGCTGTCGGCCAACCACATGGCTGGCAGCTCTCCAGCTCCTCCAGGAACAGTGCTGCAGTGGCTGGAAGAGGCACTGCAGGGAGCTGCCTGGAACGAAGTGCCAGGAACCAGAGAAAGGGTCAGTGCGATGGGTCCCAGGGCAGGAGGTTAGGGAACGCCTGGGGATTGGGCGATCGGGATCAGGCAATGCTAAGGTTTTAAAAAACTTTGTAAAACTGTGTTAGTTATTCTCACCCCCTGCCATGACAGTATGTGGTTTGATCTTGATGTTGTAAATCCCAAGTATAATCTCTGGAGACTTTCACATCAGATATCCCAGCATTCGATTGACTTATCCAGAGGCCGTTCGACCCATCGAGCCTGGTCCCACCCAGGTCCTATCCCCATAACCCCACGTATTTACTCTGCGAGTCCCACTGACACTAAGGGGCAATTTAGCATGGCCAATCCACCTAACCTGCGCATCTTTGGACTGTGGGAGGAAACTGGAGCACCCGGAGGAAACCCATGCAGACAAGGGGAGAATGTACAAACTCCACACAGTCACCCAAGACCGGAATTAAACTCAGGTGTCTGGCGCTGTCTCTGTGCTAACCACTGTGCCACCCATAACCGTGTTGCTTTTCTACATTGCTCAGATACTGAAAGTGTACTGTTACTCCCAGTGTCCTAAACTCCCCGCTGCCAATTTACTGCTTATTTTGCAGCTGCTTTGCCCGTTGCATGTAAATAAAAGTGTAGCAATTCACATTTCGACATTAAATGTAAAGTTTATTTATTAGTGTCATAAGTAGGCTTACGTCAACACTGCAATGAAGTTACTGTGAAAACCCCCTAGTCACCACACTCTGGTGCCTGTTCGGGTACACTGAGGAAGAATTTAGCATGGCCAATGCACCTAACTAGTACGTCTTTTGGACTGTGGGAGGAACCTGGAGCACCCGGAGGAAACCCATGCAGACACAGGGAGAACATGCAGACTCTGCACAGACAGTGACCCAAGGCCGGGAATCGAACCCGAGTCCCTGGCGCTGTGAGGCAGCAGTGCTAACCACTGTGCCACTATGCCATAATTAGCCAGTGTAACAAAAACTCTATAAATCTTTACTCCTCTCTCTATTATGTATTTTTGGCAAGTTTGATGACATTTGATTTTCATATCAGATCCTTTAATGTAAAGTTAAAGTTTATTTATTAGTGTCACAAGTAGGCTTATATTGACACTGCAATGAAGTTACTGTGAAAATCCCCTTGTCACCACACTCTGGCGTCTGTTCGGGTACACTGAGGGAGAATTTAGCACGGCCAATGCACCTAACCAGAGAGTTTGAAGCAGTAGGGTTCCAATCCCCAAGTTATACTCTGCGCTTTCTCTCTCTCTCTCTCTCTAATCTAATATTGCACTTCTCACAAGTATCTTGCTTCTCATTTTTAACCAACTTCTAATCCAGTCCCTATGCAATCCCGACTTCCCTGTAGTCTGTATTCGAATTTTGTACATCTCTTGCTGAACGTTGGATTTAAAAAAATATAATTGCAGCAAAATCTCACTGAGCCAGAACATTTCGATTGGTTAAGCATGAGTTTGGATTAATTTATTGCTCCGTACACTGCCTTGTGTTGAGATTCTGCAGCTACAGAAAAGCTCCCTTGTCCCAATCAAAAGAGTTTGCCTGACAAAATGAGGTTTGATCTCGGAAAATATGTGTCGGAGCTATGAGCCAGCAAATCAACCGAGAGACATTCGAGAGGATTTATAGTCTCTCTCTCTCTCTCTCTCTCTCGATATAGTGGTTATCCCTAAATAGGTTTTCAATCTTCCTTACTTATTTAAAACAGCTTGAGTAACAATCGAGTTGAATCCTGCAATGGACCGAAATGGGAGTTATGCAGAGGTACGTCTGCGTCGGTAGTGAAAATGCATGGTGTAATTACATGGTAATGGCCTCTTGCAGGAAGCTGGCAAAGGATCAATCAGCCATCAATAGCTACAGTTCAGTCCACACAAAGGTGCGCAGCGTGAACTCCTAGCTGGTTAAGTTCATAAATGGAAACTTCAATTTCTGTTGCATGTGTGACTAGGGCAGTTGTCAGAAAAGCATTCGAGGAGAACCACTAAAGCTGTCTTTCAGCTTGCGAGGAAGATATTTTCGTCAGTAAGGATGTGGTGCATTGGGGCTAGCAGAGGGAAGCTTTCCATTCAGGTCTGATAGGCTTTATTGATTGGATTTACAGTAAACTGTGTCACAGACTCTACCTCTCATGTCCTTGATTGCTCAGATTCGTATAACAGGAGGTTCAGGCGAATGAGGGGGGAATCTCGACAGGGCAGATGCAGGGAGGATGTCCCCGATGGTGTCCAGAACCAGGGGTCACAGTCTGAAGATTCGGAGTAGACCATTTAGGACTGAGATGAGGAGATATTTCTTCACCCAAAGAGTGAAGCCTGTGGAATTCGTTACCACAGGAAGTAGTTGATGCCAAAACATCGACTGTATTCAAGAGACGGCTGGATATAGCACTTGGGGTGAATGGGATCAAAGGTTATGGGGAGAAAGCAGGATTAGGCTATTGAGTTGGATGATCAGCCATGATCGTGATGAATGGTGGAGCAGGCTTGAAGGGCCGAATGGCCTCCTCCTGCTCTTATCTTCTATGTTTCTATGTTCCTCAATCTTTCTCTTAAATCCCTGTTTCTTACTATTCAAATGCTACTTCAACTTGCCTATTAGGACTGATGCTATAACTGTAGTCCACAGGTCAGAAGCCACACCCTGAGTGTGGACAATAGGTCCTCAAAACTGAGGCAATTTCAATGCAACATAACTGAACTCTATTTCTTGGGTTGGCCTGTTTGAACCTTCTGGGGCTGCAGGATCTGGGAAGGGATCAAGATGTCTTAGTTACATCAGCTTGATTTGTGCAAATTGAGGCCACCCAGGTTTCTTCCTTTTAGATAAAAGCAAAAAAACCGCAGATCTGAAACAAAAACAGAAAATGTTAGAAAATCTCAGCGGGTCTGACAGCATCTGCGGAGAGGAATGAATGGTCATCCAGACTCGAAACGTTGGCTCTATTCTATCTCCACAGATGTTGTCAGACCTGCTGAGATTTTCCAGCATTTTCTGTTTTTGTTCGTTCTTCTCTTGTTTTCAGTGTTACCATGGGTTTTTCAAAGTACAGTTTTGGTTAACACTTGTGTTCAGTTGTTCTGCCACTTTGATCATTTGACTGTGGATTCACCTCTGTCATATTATTACCAGAAATACGTTAATATAAGGAGAATGTCAAATGTTTATCTAAATTAAGCTGACGGCTGAGCAGTAAACTCATTACTGTGAGTATACAGTAGTGAAGCTGTTCCAGTAGGCTATATAATAATGACATTTGGAGTCTAGTTTGAATTGGTTCTGTGACCTGTGTAGAGTAGTGATGGTGACTAAGCAACCCTGTGGCTATGGGGTTTCTCAAAAGCTGAACCCTTTGCCGTGAATGGTAAAATTCTGTAATTTTTAAAATCCATTTATGGCAGGTGTAGCTATGAGGAGAGGTTGGATAAACTTGGTTTGTTCTCACTGGAACAATGGAGGTTGAGGGGGGCGACCTGATAGAGGTTTCCAAGATTATGGGCCAGCGTTTATTGTCTGTTCTGAACTGCCCTCCATTTCAGAGGGTAGTTGAGAGTCAGCCACTTGGCTGTGGATCTGGGATCACCTGTAGGCTGCACAAGATGAGGGCGGCAGATTTCCTTCCCTAAAGGATATTAGTGAACCAGGTAGACTTTTACAGACAATGTTTTCATGGTCATCCTTAGATGTTTATTTCCAGGTTTTGATTGAATTCAAATTTCACTATCGGCCGTGTCTGGATCACCCGGGTCCCCAGATCTCGCTCTGAGTATTACTAGTCCAGTGGCAATACTACTGCATCATTGCCTTCCCTTAACAAAGTCTTTTTCTCCTGCATGGACTCTGTTTTTCGTAAGGTAATCACTCACTCATCACCTTGTGAATTGAATCTCCCAAACTAAAAGGAAATGTAGTTCCTGTAGCAAAAACGACCAACTTCAGGTTTCTAAGCAGCTGTTAATGCGGCCTGTGATCTGACGATTATAATAATTGATTCTGTTAAATGTGTTGAGCACACGGAGTATTTGAGGCAAAGACCATCGGGGATATGTAGATACCTACTTGAAACTGAGACAAATGGAGATGTAGCTACGAGGAGAGGTTGGATAAACTCGGTTTGTTCTCACTGGAACGACGGAGGTTGAGGGGTGACCTGATAGATGTTTACAAGATGATGAGTGGCATGGACAGAGTGGATAGTCAGATGCTCTTTCCTAGGATACAAAAGTCAAGTACTGGGGGGCATAGGTTTAAGGGTCGTGGGGAAAAGATTAGAGGAGATGTGTGAGGCGATTTTTTTTACACAGAGGATGGTGAGTGACTGGAACGCGCTGCCTGGGGAGGTGGTGGGAGCAGGTACGATAGCGGCATTTAAGGGGCATCTAGACGAATACATGAATAGGATGGGAATGGAAGGATACGGACTCCGTAAGTGCATACGGTTTTAGTTTCGACGGGCATCATGATCGCCGCAGGCTTGGAGGGCCGAAGGGCCTGTTCCTGTGCTGTACTGTTCTTTGTTCTCTAAGGGGGGTAATTTTGATTCTTGATTCCAGTAAAGTGCATGTACTGAGGGCTGAATGGCCTCTGTCTGATTCATTGTGCTTAGGACTTAAATTATTCGTCATCATTCACAAAGATTTTGGTTGCTGAACAATGAGATCCTGCTTTTCATGGTGACAGCTATCCATCATTGTTTGTAAAATGGCTGTAGATTCAAGGGGTATCATTAATGATACTCGCAGGCCTTAAGATTCTTTTGAAGCCCCGTAGCTTCTTGTGGTACTCCTAGATTTTGTAGTGGTTTATCCTGTAGCGCCATTAACAATGTACCACCATAAGCTAATGATTTGGATATGAAGTTGTATTTCCTTTTGGCTTATTAAAATTGTCATTAAGTAGTTGTGACCAGCTGACTATTGTCCATTACAAATACCAGCTTTTAAGGCAGCTTGTTCGCTTTATGTAGTGCAGTTTACAGGAACCATATAACGCACGATGATTTCTATAATTAGTGTACTTCTGATATCAGCAGTAAATATTTTCTGTCTTTGCATCTGCGATCTGCTATCTAGAGCAGTGGTTCCAAACCTTTTATAGGACACACCTCTATACTAGTTTAAAAAATCGAGGCACACGTCCTATTTTCTCTCTCTTCTTCCCATACCGGAATTGTCCTCTCTCCTGTATTTTTTTTAACCTCTTCCTCTCTCTTCTCCCGGGGTTTTTGCGGCCTTTTTGAGTTTTCACTTTTTGTGCGTGGGGATCTTTGTCTTCAGCTCCGAGTCCCGCTGGTCAATGCCCGTGGGCCTGATCACCGTAAAAAATCTAAACCGCGCACGTGCGGATCTTTCCCAGCCGGCGCACGCGCGGGAGAACCAGGATTCATCAGGTCTTGGAAATGCCTATCACAGTGCTGAAGATGAAGATTAGTTTTAGTTTAATTACACGAATTTTGAATCTTTTTTGGTGACACTTTCGGAGGGTCTTCACGGCACACTGGTTGGGAACCACTAATCTGGAATGTCTTTCCCAATTGTTTTGTGATTGCCTATCCTGCGACCAAAGGAGATGGGGCCAACTGAGCCAATGGACTCCATTTCAGAAATAATTCCGATGCTTTGCGTATGGCAAAATTGAGGAATATGGGGGCAGGGAGTATACATGAAGTGGTTGTGAAGAGTTTGTGATGATGATTGCTCTCTCAAACGATCCGAGAGCAGTAGGATTTGGCAGTGACAGAGGGAGATGATCTTTAGTTTGTGGTATTCAGGGCAAATATTCAGGCCGATCTTGATCCACATCTGTGTTCGCTTGCATTCAACAAAATTCAGAGTTTTAGAGGTGCCTGTTGCACCTTGTAAAGTGGCAGGAGTGAGCCCTCGTCAACCATCTGCATGCACTTGCTCACCAATCTTGGTCATTTGAATGTGGCTGATCACTTATTTTTTACAGGATACAAAATAAATGCATGCATGAGGTATATTACTTGTCAGTTTCATGAAGAATTCCACATGGAGGAGACGGGGTTGAATGGAGAAAACTCTACGGCACGGTGGCACTGTGGTTAGCACTGCTGCCTCATAGCACCAGGGACCCGGGTTCAATTCTGGCCTTGTGTGACTGTCTCTGCGGAGTCTGCACATTCTCCCACTGCGTGTGTTTCCTCACACAGTCCAAAGATGTGTAGGTTAGATGGATTAGCCATGTTAAACTGCCCCTTAGTGTCCAAAGGTGTACAGGTTAGGTGGATTGGCCATGCTAAATTGCACCTTAGTGTCAGGGGGGCTAGCTAGGGTAAATGCATGGGGTTATGGTGATAGGGTCTGGGTGGGATTGTGGTCAGTGCAGACTCGATGGGCCAAATGGCCTCCTTCTGCACTGTAGGGATTCTATGTGCAGGTTAGGTGGATTGGCCATGCTAAATTATCCCTTAGTGTCCAAAGATGTGCAGGTTAGGTGGATTGGCCATGCTAAATTGTCCCTTGGTGTCCAAAGATGTGCAGGTTAGGTGGATTGGCCATGCTAAATTGTCCCTTGGTGTCCAAAGATGTGTAGGTTAGATGGATTAGCCATACTAAATTGCTCCTTAGTGTCCAAAGGTGTGCAGGTTAGGTGGATTGGCCATGCTAAATTGCACCTTAGTGTCAGGAGGGCTAGCTAGGGTAAATGCATGGGGTTATGGTGATAGGATCTGGGTGGGATTGTGGTCAGTGCAGACTCGATGGGCCAAATGGCCTCCTTCTGCACTGTAGGGATTCTATGTGCAGGTTAGGTGGATTGGCCATGCTAAATTGTCCCTTGGTGTCCAAAGATGTGCAGGTTAGGTGGATTGGCCATGCTAAATTGTCCCTTGGTGTCCAAAGATGTGCAGGTTAGGTGGATAGGCCATACTAAATTGCTCCTTAATGTCCCAAGCTGTGTAGGTTAGGGTGCTTAGTGGGGTAAGTATGTGGGGTTATGGGGATAGGGCCTGAGTAAGATACTCTCTCGGAGAGTCGGTGCAGACTCGATGGGCCGGATGGCCTCCTTCTGCACTGGCGGGCTTCTATGATTCTGTTTGGATTCGGTGTGCTTAATGCTCCCTCCACCCACATTGTCTGTTTCTTTAAGATCTGGTTGGCTGTAGGGATTCGCATTCTAATCAGTATTCTGTAACTTGATTTTGTATCTGTGCCCTGTTTGAGAGCACATTTCCACTCCATCTGACGAAGGAGCAGCGTTCCGAAAGCTAATGGTATTTGCTACCAAATAAACCTGTTTTGACTTTAACCTGGTGTTGTTTTAACTCTTACTGTGTTCACCCCAGTCCAACGCCGGCATCTCCACATCATGGATTTGGGTGCACAGATGTAATTCCATTCAAATTTTAAAGTTACAGCATTACTTTGTTCCATTTAGATATTTTGAGTTCATGTTTACACTGTAAGAACTGAACTTATTTCAGTTTTGGATGCATAAAAGTGATTAGAACCAGGAGTGTGTCTACCATTCGCACTGAGGAACTGGGTCATGCAAAATCAGTGTTATATTGCCACCACTGGTGAGAGGGTGCAATTACGTTTCATTATTATTGCTGTTAAAAGGGGGGGTTAGTTAGCTCAGTGGGCTGGATGGCTGGCTGGTGATGCAGGGTGACAGCAACAGCGTGGGTTCGATTCCCGTACCGGCTGAGGTTATTCATGAAGGCTCCACCTTCTCAACTTTGCCCCTCCCCTGAGGTTTTTAAAAATTTATTAGTGTCACCAGTAGGCTTACGTTAACACTGCAGTGAAGTGACTGTGAAAATCCCCTAGTCGCCACACTCCAAAGCCTGTTCGGGTACACTGAGGGAGAATTTAGCATGGCCGATGTACCTAACCAGCACATCATTCGGACTGTGGGAGGAAACCGGGGCACCCGGAGGAAACCCATGCAGACACGGGGAGAACGTGCAGACTCCACGCAGACAGTGACCCAAGCCGGGAATCGAACCCGGGTTCCTGGCACTGTGAGGCAGCAGTGCTAACCACTGTGCCACCCATGCTGCGTGGTGACCCTCTGGTTAAATTGCCACCAGTCAGCTCTCTGTCTCAAACATAGGGGGAAGAGCAGACTCTGGGACTTTGGCAACTTTAATTCATTCGTTTCACTGCTGTTATTAATCAGACTTTAATTTTTAAAACATTTTTAAACTGTGTCCCACCAAGCCTGCCGGCTGTCGCTGAGCACAATGCTGCACTTGCTTTGTTCAAACCTTTACAGAGTCAGTGAGTCCTGTCCCTGATTTTAACTTGTTTGCCGGCATCTACAGGAAGCACCCTTTATTAAGATGACATAGGAATTTATAATGGAGAAAGTTTGATTTGATTTATTATTGTCGCATGTATTAGTATACAGTGAAAAGTATTGTTTCTTGCGCACTATACAGACAAAGCATACCATTCATAGAGAAGGAAAGGAGAGAGTGCAGAATGTAGTGTTACAGTCATAGCTAGGATGTAGAGAAAGATCAACTTAATGTGAGGTAGGTCCATTCAAAAGTCTGATGGCAGCAGGGAAGAAGCTGTTCTTGAGTCGGTTGGTACAGGTCCTCAGACTTTTGCATCTTTTTCCCGGCGGAAGAAGGTGGAAGGGAATGTCCAGGGTGAGTGCTTAATTATATGGGCTGCTTTGCCGAGGCAGCGGGAAGTTTAGACAGTGTGAATGAATGGGTTTGCGTGATGGATTGGGCTACATTCACAATCCTTTGTAGTTTCTTGCAGTCTTGGGCAGAGCAGGAGCCATACCAAGCTGTGATACAACCAGAAAGAATGCTTTCTATGGCACATCTGTAAAGGTTGGTGAGAGTCGTAGCTAACATGCCAAATTTCCTTCTGAGTCTTCTGAGAAAGTAGAGGTGTTGATGGGCTTTCTTAACTATAGTGTCGGCATGGGGGGAGCAGGACATGTTGTTGGTGATCTCAACACCTAAAAACTTGAAGCTTTTGACCATTTCTACTTTGTCCCCGTTGATGTAGACAGGGGGATGTTCTCCTTTACGCTTCCTGAAGTCGATGACAATCTCCTTCGTTTTGTTGACATTGAGGGAGAGATTATTGTTGCCGCACCAGTTCACCAGATTCTCTATCTCATTCCTGTACTCTGTCTCGTCATTGTTTGAGATCTGACCCACTACGGTGATGTCATCGGCAATTTTGAAATCGAATTGGAGGGGAATTTAGCCACACAGTCGTAGGTGTGTAAGGAGTATAGTAGGGGGCTAAGACAAAGTTGAGTCAAACATGTGACAAAAACATGGCAATAAACATCGAAGTGAACTTTCTGGCTGGACCTCTATAGCTGAGAGGTTTAATATGTTAAAGTTATATTTCCCAATTACTTTTCCCAACTTCAAAGGCACAGAATGGAATTTCTGGACTATCCTTCACTTTATTTCTGATATTCGTCAAGGAATGTTGAACGCCACAGGTGTGGCTGAGCTGCCCACTGTGTGAACCACTGTCGGAGCGAGCCTCATCTTTAATGTCTGTCCAATGGCTTCAGTTCCAGTTGCTGTGTCCTGATTATTATAAACTTGCCTTGGCCGTCACAGCAGACCGATGTCTCATGTGATATCTGATCAATTTAAATTATTTTCACCACTTTTAAACTATCCCCCTTGTACCCCACTTTGAGCTTTTGTGTTTTGGTTTTAATCCCTGCAGGTTGCGGAGGGAAGCAGTTGCAGGTGAATGCAGATTGTCAAACCAGTTCCGGCATCATGAATAGAAATAAACGCGACATCCAGTTCTACAGCGTAGAGGTCGGCGATTCGACCTTCACCGTGTTGAAGCGCTATCAGAACCTGAAGCCCATCGGGTCGGGAGCACAGGGGATTGTGTGGTGAGTTGGCAACTTTGACATCTACGTTCAATCACAGCGAGGCAAGAATGCATGCACTCTCGATAGCTCTGGTGTTTATTATAGAACTGTATTCTCACTTACTTTCTGAATGGGACTGTGCTTGTTCCCTTCATTCATTCCTTACTTAAATGAACATCATTTTTTTTCCTGTGGCGCTCTTCATCCAAAAGCAATATCAAGGAAATATCAACTTTGAAATGATGCAGCCAACATTGAAGACATTCGGGGGCAACAGTCACTGATGCACAGAGCAAGGCAGTAGCGAGACCTCAATTGAACCAAGTAGAAAGGAAGAATATAAAATAAAGTTTATTTATTAGTCACAGGTAGGCTTATATTAACACATCAATGAAGTCACTGTGAAAATCCCCTAGTCGCCACACTCCGGCGCCTGTTCGGGGACACTGAGGGAGAACTTAGCATGGCCAATGCACCTAACCAGCACGTCTTTCGGACTGTGGGAGGAAACTGGAGCACCCGGAGGAAACCCACACAGACACGGAGGGAACATGCAGACTTCGCACAGACAGTGACCCAAGCTGGGAATCGAACCAGAGTCCCTGATGCTGTGAGGCAGCAGTGCTAACCACTGTGCCACCGTGCTGCCCAGAGTATCCAGTGAATCTACCAAAGACTAATGCAAAATACAATTGTTACTGCACAGACTCATCCTTTTCCTCTGTGTGGTCCCATGTTACAGCAGCAACACATTTGATGGCTGATTTAATGCAGTAAGCTGCCCCCAAGATTGCCGTCACTCAAGTTGCTTTTAAATCTGAGCCATGAGAGATATCAGGAAAGGGAACTAAAAGTTTGATCGAAGAAGCTTTAAGGAGAGTCTTAAAAGAGTGGAAAAAAGGGCGGCACGGTGGCACAGTGTTAACACTGCTGCCTCACAGCACCAGGGACCTGGGTTCGATTCCCGGCTCTGGGTGACTGTTGCGTGGAGTTTGCACATTCTCCCTGTGTCTGCTGGGTATCCTCCGGTTTCCTCCCACAGTCCAAAGGCGTGCAGGTTAGGAGGATTGGTCATGCTAAATTGCCCCTTAGTGTCGGGGGACTAGCTGGGGTAAATGCCATTGGGTCATGGGGATAGGGCCTGGGTGGGATTGTGGTCGGTGCAGACTCGATGGACCGAATGGCCTCCTTCTGCACTGTAGGATTCTATGATTGTATGAAGGGTGGAGCAGTGGGAAGGTTTAGGGAGAGGTTTCAGAGGCCAGTGCAAGACAGCTGAAAGCAAATGGTGGAGCAGTTAAAATCAGAGACACGCAAGTGGTTGGAGATCTCAAAGGCTGGAAGGGGTTACAGAGAAAGGGAGGGGTGAGGCCAGGGAGGGATTTGAAAACAAGAGATGAAAATGTTAACAATCCTCAGAGGTACTGGTGAAGGTAGGTAAACACGGTTGGTTTGTGATTAAAATTTGGTTTGAGATGAGATATAGGCAGCGGAATTTTGGAGGAGCATAAATGTACGCAGGAAATTGGGAAGCTGAGCAGCTGGTATTGGAATAGTCAAGTTTGGTTGTAACAAAGACCTGGCTGAGGGTGCCAGCAACAGGTGAGTCAAGGCAGGGTCCGAGTTTAATGGCGGTGAAAGGCAGTGTTAGTGCAGATATGTGGTCAGAAAATCATCCCCGGATCAACGCCAAGATTGGCAATTGTCTTGCTCAACTTAAAACAGTTATAGAATTCCTACAGTGCAGAAAGAGGCCATTCGGTCCATCAAGTCTGCACCGACCTCTGACAGAGTATCTTTAGCAGGTTCTCTTCCCATAACCCTACATATTGGCCCCACTAATCCACTTAACCGACACATCTTGGCACACTGAGGGGCAATTTTATATGGCCAATCAACCTAACCTGCACATCTTTGAGTTAGAGTCATAAAGGTTTACAGCATGGAAACAGGCCCTTCAGCCCAACTTGTCTTTGCCGCCCAGTTTTTGCCATTAAGCTAGTCCCAATTGCTCGCATTTGGCCCATATCCCTCTATACCAATCTTACCCATGTAACTGTCTAAATGCCTCTGGCAGCCCATTCTAGACACTCATCACCTTCTGAGTGACCCTTTTATATCTCTCCCCTCTCACCTTAAACTTATACCCTTTTGTTTTAGACTCCCCTGCCTTCGGGATTGTGAGAGGAAACTGGAGCACCCGGAGGAAACCCACGCAGACACTGGGAGAACATGCAGACTCCCCACAGACAGTCACCCAAGGGTGGAATTGAACCCAGTTCCCTGGCGCTGTGAGGCAGCAGTGCTAACCACTGTGCCGCCATGTCGCTCCAGAGTTGCCAGAGATAGAAATGGTGGGAAGGGAATGGAGTCTGGGGCAAAGACCAAACCCAGTGCTGTCAATAGAGCTGAATGAGAGAGACAGGTCTTTAATTTGGAATTAGTTCTGTGATAGCAGTGCTCATAAAAGAGACCAGCATGTCCATGTGCCATTCTCCCCAGTTACTTTTAGTTTTGGCACTGCTTGAATCAAAGCCAAAGAACAGCAATTACTATTGCTAAGAGGTAGAAAATCTAGCACCATGCTTTCTTTCCCTGTTGATTGAAGATGGAGCAGAACAGAGATTCTGAAAAATGTGGTTGCTGATGTTGGGTTTTATATTGGAGCAGCCACTGATGGAGAGGCTAACGTGTCTGCCTTCAGCAACTTTATGTAGTGCTTAAATACGTTTCACATCAATCAACTTGTCCACCTGAAATTGAAGTGTGGTTTTCCAGGACTTGGGAGTGATTTCAATTTCTCAGAGTTGGACGATATCTGCAGGATATGGAATCATAGAATGAAGAATCATAGAATCCCTCCAGTGCAGAAGGAGGCCATTCGGTCCATCGAGTCTGCACCCACCACAATCCCACCCAGGCCCCATCCCCATAACCCCATACATTTTTACCTTAGCTAGTCCCTGACACTAAGGGGCAATTTAGCATGGCCAATCCACCTAACCTGTACATCTTTGGAGTGTGGGAGGAAACCGGAGCACCCGGAGGAAACCCACACAGACACGGGGAGAACGTGCAAACTCCACACAGGCAGTGGCCCAAGCGGGAATCAAACCCAGGTCCCTGGCATGTGAGGCAGCAGTGCTAGCTACTGTGCCACCATGCCACCCCAAATATCTGCAGGATATCACCAAGATATCGCCAGGATATCATAGAATCCCTACAGTGCAGAGAGAGGCCACCTGGCCCATCGAGTCTGCACCGACAACAATCCCACCCAGGCCCCATCCCCATATATTTACCCTGCTAATCCCCCTAACCTCCGCATCCCCGGACACTAAGGCGCGATTTAGCTTGGCCAATCAACCTAACCCGCACATCTTTGGACTGTGGGAGGAAACCAGAGCACCCAAAGGAAACCCACACAGACACGGGGAGAACGTGCAGACTCCACACAGACAGTGACCCAAGCCGGGAATCGAACCCAGGTCCCTGGAAGTGTGAAGCAGCAGTGCTAACCACTGAGCCACCTTGCTGCCCGCATTGTAAACATTCGCACTGTAAACATTCTGCATTTAATGTTAAAACATTTCTGGAAAGATTTGCACATTACAGTGATATGGAACAGGACATTTATTTGGCAACATACCGTATCGGCTTAACTCCAACTATAAACCTGAATTCTGTTAGTTGCTTTAAAAATCAAATTCATCTCATGTTCAGAGCAAGTTCTTATCTTGTGACTAGAAGTCTAGCAGGTGTTTTGCGTCAAGCACACTCTACCGGTGTGGCAAATTGAAAATAGAATTAGTTTTTGGCCTGAGATTCATTTGCTACGGCAATTTCTTTCCAACCAACTGCTTTACAAAAATATCTGTTCCTGTTATGGATTAAAATTGATTCTTGGTGGCTGCAATAAGCACTGTTGTTAGGAACCAGATCAGAAACTCCAAGGTATATTCTGAAGTTAGCCTAGACCCCAACTTTATTTGACTTTGGCATTAATGTTAACATTCGGAGTGGAATTCTCCCCCCAAAATCTCCAAGTGTTGAATTTGCGGGAAAACTAGAGTAATTCACGCTGGTTTTTTCAGTGGCGGTTTCAGACAGGATGGCACTGCCAGGGTGCCCAAATCCAGGGAGCACTGCCGCCTGACCCTCTGGGGGTCCAGATTGACACCCTCCTTCACTCCAGCGGGGTCGGGCCGCTAGATCCCTGAAAATGGGGAGCTACTCTAAACCCCGCTAGAGTGAAACACCCTGGCGAGATGGGAGACGGGCCGGAGAATTCATTCCAAGGCCGCTAATTGCATTAAAATTGGATTTGAATAAAGATTTAAATGACTTGCCTGTCTTCCCGCCGGTTTGCAGCATGGACCTGATGGCGCTGGAAATCTGGCCCATCTCCGTGTGGGAGATGCGCACACGGCGGGAGCGCATGTGCAAATCCCACGCATGCCCGGCTGCAAGATTCTCCCACCCCTCTGCACGAGAAAATTAACATGGCGGGGTGGGAGAATCCCTCCCAAGGTGTTTCACTCCAGGTGTGATTCTATTGACCCAATAGGAAGCTTTTATTGGAACAAATTCTATTTAAGAACACAGTTAGATTATAACAAAAAGAATTAGCATAACTTTTATCAATTAAAATACTTAAACAGACATGTATAATTCTTAACAGCTATCTATCTCTATAGTTCCAATTTAAGCAATATCCCCATAGACTTCCATCCTTCTTCAGAACTAATTAGCACCAGAAACAGATATGCTCATGTGGATGCCAGATTTCCAGCCTTTTAACCCCTCTGGACAGATACAGAAAGACACCTTGCCTTCTGACTCCCATACAGCATATTCCAGGGAAAGATGTACCTTCAAGCAGCAGAACTTCAGAGAAAGAGGTCTATTTCCTGACAGATCCCAGTCTGCAAATCCAGAGAGAGAAAGAGACAGAACGAGAGCCATTTCTTCTCTCTACAGATGCCAAACTGAGTTGGGTTTCTCTCTGCGAACCTAGCCCTGCCCAGTCACGTGACTTTTCCTGTCTAAACGTGAATCAAGCTCCACTCTGATGAACCCCAGGGGAAAACACTAAAATAACAACCTTTCATTAGTTCAGGTTAAAACAAACATTTTAGCATTTGAGATCAATTATGCTGCTGCAGTAACAACATGCTGCTGGGTTCAGACGAAGCAGCACTGATATTAAAACAAACTGCTAAAACAAATCCTGCACGTGAAACATAATGTAAATACCTTTTCTTAAAGGCGCAGTATCATCACACTGTGCATTCACATCTTTATGTATTCACTGGAAGTGGCGCCACAGGTCGCTAGTATGGGAAACCACCAGAGTCAAGAAGCAACCGTGGAGTGACGACCACGCTGTAAATAAAACTCCGTTACTTTGAACCTGTCGTGCTTCCCAGCGTCAATTCTCCAATGTACATTCGTCTGAATTCCAATGAGCATGGTCCCAGTCTGCTCAGTGGCAACATCTCGGGTGGTCAATTACCTTACTACTGTCTGAAACATAAAGAGTCTATTGCAAGATCATCTGGTGAGCGGATTCTTTGTAGAGGAAGGACAAAGGTTTTAAATGAGAGTATGCTATTCTTTCAAGCCACATCATTGAGCTCAACTAATTTGATCTGATTAATTTATGAACAGTCCCAAGACCAAAGGATAATTTCCCTTTAAAAGCAGCGTCTGTGTCCAGGTAATCTTGGATGTTTGCTCCTCCTGCACACAAATCGACTACTTTAAGAATACAGCTAACTCACACTTGGTGCATTTTGGTCTATTTAGAGTTTCTATGACAAAAGTTACACTGCAGCAATGCTGATAGCAGAGTTCTTGTCTATCATTGTGTGGTGCTGTGTATGATTGGGAAAGTTGTAACTGAAGAACTGTTTGAAACTGTAGAAGTTGCAACAGTCAGTCTTTTGTTCTCTTCATTGTGCAGAGGTAATTGGGTATTATTATATGCATCAATACACCACCTGAACATCCTGGGTTAGTGCATGCATTGTTTGAAAACTTTCAGCTTCCTGTATGCTGCCATTTCTGATGCAATCTTCCTTGGGTATCTTCTTGTTCCCTATTACAGTGCGGCCTATGACGCGATTCTGGACAGGAATGTAGCTATCAAGAAACTCAGCCGACCATTTCAAAACCAGACTCACGCGAAAAGGGCTTACAGAGAATTAGTCCTCATGAAGTGTGTCAACCATAAAAATGTAAGCAGCTCTGATATGTTCCTTTATCCTGCAAAGACACTTCGAACATCGCTTCTCGGCCTGTTGGTTAAGATCAAGTGTAAGCGCCCAGGGTGACCAATGAGGTTAAACCGAGGCTTCACCTGATGCAATTTTTTAAAAAGCCATCCTTTCGGCTAAAATGAAGCTCAGGTCAAGCCCGAGAGGGGGTACAATGCCTCATCCTGTCAGCTTGGATCTTACTTGACCAAGCCCAAGATGGGATGTATATCCTTGTCTTGTCAGCTTAGATCTGGTTTGCCCCTCGTCTGGGGGACTCTGGACTTAGTTGGCTTTTTGATTAGGAAGAAAGTACCAAAAGGTACCAAAAAAAAGGTCGCTTCAAACATGTAGCCCAATGAGTTTTGCGATTGGAATCTCTCTCTACAAAAAAAAAGGCTTGTGAATGACTTATTATGTCTTATTTTCCTGTTTCTTGAATATTATGTACCACAGTTTTTTGACCATGCAAATATAAGGTGTCCTGATCTTAATACATTGGATTATAGGACTTGGGAGAGGAGTAGGCCATTCGGCCCTTCAAGCTGCATAAGATAAGATCATGGCTGATCTGATTGTGGTCTCCAGTCCACTTTCCCGTCTGCCCCCCATAACCATTGTCTCATTTGTCCATCAAAACTCTACCTATCTAAGATAATTTGGGGTGCTTTAGCTGACTGGATGCTAACTCCAATTGCTTCCCAATAATGTCATCAGTGCATATTGTTCGATTTAAATGTTTGCCAAGGTCTTATCTTGATTTTTGTTGATAAATTGCTCTCCTTTGTTTTTAGAAAGGAAAGATTATCACCAATATATTGATAAGTTATCTTTAGCATCTCCAGTATAACATCTACAGTTTAGGGTGTAAGCAAACAGCTAATACACTCCCATGTGGACTCAGTCCCACCTGCTGCTCTTCAATTCAGCAAAATAATTGGAGGTTCGGGGCAAATCTTATTGCGTCGTCTTTCACATCGTGTCTGAGCTTTTTAACTGAAGAGGCATTTGTAACAAGTGAATGTTTCAGTGGATCAATTGGGGTTCTGGCGGGGAGCAGGAGGGGCATTCCCCCAGCCTGAGGAAATCAGCAACTTGCACAGTATCCTACGCACGCATTAATGGAACCTGCTCCTTTCGGAGGTGTTCATCATTGAATTACCTTGTAGCCTCTGGATCAGTAAGCTGCAAGCTTAGTACCGATGCTGATCTCCAGCCCTGATCCAGATAGGAAATTCATCTAATGCCAGAGAAACGTACACCTATGCGATTAGGGCAAATTTAATCTGATTGCATTTTATACCACAGCCTGTATCTACCTCCAGAAATCTTCCAAATTTGAGACTTTACAGAAGGCTACCCCAAGCGAAATTGTGCAGTTCTATTCAGTTCCCCATCACCCCCCCCCTTTTCCCCACCATTAACACACACACAATGGCCTCTCTCCATTGCCTGCCACAGCTCCTGTAAATTGGGGAGAGTAAGCTTGCGGCAGCTCTACGTTCTTCCTTCTTGGTCCTGGGCCGTTATTACGTATCAAAAACCAGAAGAATGGAGAAGGTGATTGGGTTGGGGTTGGGGGAAGGATTGCTGCCGTGGTGGCAGAAGGCAAGAAAGTTGGCTGAAGGCTGGCAGTGGCCACCTCCCTGCCTGTTGTCCGATGTAAATTGCTCAAATACTGATTCTAGGCTGATTCAAAACTCCTGCCTGAATTCGGTCAGCATTATTTCTGGGCATCTGTCCCCATTAATGGTTGGCCCCCTTTTTCTAATTTCATTCATGGGGTGTAGGCATCACTGGTGAGGCTGGCATTTATTGCCCTGCTCTTGTTATCCCAGGAAGGCTCTGGTGGGACTTTTTAAACTATGAAGCATGCTGGACCACTTTATATGGCAACCACTTTATATATACTTTATATATGTGACTGGAGTCACATATATTCCAGACTGTGTAAGAGTAATTTCCTTCACCAAGAAACATAAGTAAATCAGTTACGTTTTTACAACAGTTCAACAGATTCAGATGCCAGCTTTTTATTTCCAACTTCTAGTTTAATCAGATTTCAAATTCTCAATCTGCCATAACAGGATTTGAGCTCTCATTTTCTTGATCAATAGTCCAGGCCTCTGGACTATTAGCTTGGTAACTTTGGCTGCACGGTGGCACGGTGGTTAGCACTGCTGTCTCACAGCGCCAGGGATCTGGGTTCAGTTCCCGCCCTTGGGTCACTGTCTGTGCGGAGTTTGCACGTTCTCCCCGTGTCAGCGTGGGTTTGCTCTGGATGCTCCGGTTTCCTCCCACAGTCCGAAAGATGTGCTGGTTAGGTGGATTGGCCATGCTAAATTCTCCCTCAGTGTACCCAAATAGGCACCGGAGTGTGGGCGACTAGGGGATTTTCACAGTAACTTCATTGCAATGTTAATATGAGCCTACTTGTGACACTAATAAATAAAAACTAATAATGGGCATCAGAGATCCATAGGAAAGTTAGGGCACAGAAAGAGGCCATTCAGCCCATCGCATCTGCGCTGAGAAAATGAAACCAGCCACTCATTTTAATCCCACTTTCCAGCGGCACCCAGTCCGTAATCCCGCAGGTTACAGCACTCTGTGCAGTTCCAGGTACGTTTAAAATGAGATGAGTGTTTCACCCTCAGCCGCCAATTCAAGCAGTGAATTCCAGACACTCGCCACGCTTTGGTGAAAAAGCTTGCCCTTTAATCCTTTTACCAACCGCCTTCAGTCTGTGCCCCCTGGTGATTAACCCCTCGGCTAGGGGAAACATGTCTGTACTGCTTTTGTTTTAAACGTGTACGACCGTGCCCCACACCGTGCCCACATGCTGCATTGCAACTTTCCCTTGACAGAACATAGATATAGTAAGAGTTTTAACAACACCAGGTTAAAGTCCAACAGGTTTATTTGGTAGCAAAAGCCACACAAGCTTTCGGAGCCTTAAGCCCCTTCTTCAGGTGAGTGGGAACTCTGTTCACAAACAGGGCATATAAAGACACAAACTCAATTTGCAGAATAATGGTTAGAATGCGAATACTTACAGCTAATCAAGTCTTTAAGATACAAACAATGTGAGTGAAGAGATCATTAAGACAGGTTAAAGAGTTGTGTATTGTCTCCAGACAGGACAGCCAGTGAGACTCTGCAGGTCCAGGCAAGCTGTGGGGATTACAGATAGTACATTGAGTCTGTGTCTTTATATGCCCTGTTTGTGAACAGAATTCCCACTCACCTGAAGAACGGGCTTAAGGCTCCGAAAGCTTGTGTAGCTTTTGCTACCAAATAAACCTGTTGGACTTTAACCTGGTGTTGTTAAACTTCTTACTGTGTTTACCCCAGTCCAACTCCGGCATATCCACATCAGAACATAGATATCACAGGGAGACTGCCTAACATATGTAACTGGCCAGGGCCGGGTAGGAGCGGAAGCTCTCTCTTAATGCACTTCCAGTGGAGGAAGGAAAATGCAGGACTGCAGTCATTTTGGATACAATTATTTATCAAATTAACTATTCCCTTTCACCGACAGTGCTGATAATCAGCTGTCTGTATTCATAAAAATTTGAGGAAAAACACAAGGTTTGGAATCAGTATTTTATGTTTAAAAGTTCTATCTTTTTAAATCCAGTACTAAAAACTTACAGCGTTCCACGGTTTTTAAAATTCATTTGTGGGACATGGGCGTCGCTGGCTGGGCCAGCATTTATTGCCCATCCCTAGTTGCCTGAGGGCAGTTGAAAGTCAACCACATTGCTGTGGCTCTGGAGTCACATGTAGGCCAGACCGGGTCAGGATGGTAGTTTTCCTTCCCTAAAAGACATTAATGAACCAGATGGGTTTTTCCAACAATCGACAATGGTTTCATGGTCATCAGTAGATTCTTAATTCCAGATATTTTGTACTGAATTCAAATTCCACCATCCGCTACAGTGGGATTTGAACCCGGGTCCCCAGAACATTAGCTGAGTTTCTGGATTAATAGTCTAGCGATAATACCACTAGGCCATCACCTCCCCGTAAGGTTAATACAACAGAAATGCATGCCCCATATTGCTTAATGGAGTGTCCAGCTATTCAGTACCTCACCCAAGTAACCATCATTAAGTGTGAGAATAGCTGATTGTGTCAAACAGAATATTAATCTGTGGGACCACCGCTACTGGGCCCTATGCTGTTCTTGCTCGAGGTTTGTTTGTAGGTATGGGCTTTCGGACAGAGGTCATGATTAGGAAAAGCAACCCTTGGCTTGCTTTTCAGTTCCCTACTCTGGAAAGCTGAAGCCTGGGTGCTATCTGAATTGAGCATAGCTAAATTGGTTAGCGACCAGGAACCAAACACAAGACCACTGTATCTGTATGTTTTAGCATGACAGCAAGCTTCTTCCACAGTCGCCATTTTTGAGAAGTTCCTTGAGGTTTGGAAATACTGGACCAGCAAATATTAGTTTGCCTTCCACTGCAATAGAAGCAACAAATCATTTTGATTTGATTTGTTATTGTCACATGTATTAGTATATAGTGAAAAGTATTGTTTCTTGCGCGCAATACAGACAAAGCATACCGTTCATAGAGAAGGAAACGAGAAAGTGCGGAATGTAGTGTTATAGTCATAGCTAGGGTGTAGAGAAAGATCAACTTAATGCGACGTAGGTCCATTCAAAAGTCTGATGGCAGCAGGGAAGAAGCTGTTTTTTGCGTTGGTTGGTAAACTCAGACTTTTGTATCTTTTTCACGATGGAAGAAGGTGGAAGAGAGAATGTCCGGGGTGCATGAGGTCCATAATTATGCTGGTCGCTTTGCCAAGGCAACAGGAACTGTAGACAGAGTCAATGGATGGGAGGCTGGTTTGCATGATGGATTGGTCTACATTCACGACCTTTTGTAGTTTCTTGCGGTCTTGGGCAGAGCAGGAGTCATACCAAGCTGTGATACAACCAGGAAGAATGCTTTCTGTTATGCATCTGTAAAAGGTGGCGAGAGTCGTAGCAGACATGCCAAATTTCCTTAATCTTCTGGGAAAGTAGAGGCGTGGTCTCAGGTTATGATTTTGTCTCAGGTTATGAATGCATAATCCCACTGGCTTTTGAAATAAACTTGCGTTGGCTGCTGTTACTCATCTTTAAAACAGCTTGAAAAGACGTTTTGAAGATTGCACGAAGCCTATTGATTTCTACCAGATAAAAGTCCTCTTTGTCCCATGATTGTTAAGTTTTTTTTAGCACAAGACCGTACATAGCTTTGATAAGCAAATGGTATCTTTGTGAAATCCTTCCCATCCACAAAAAAGAGATACACGCAAGCGGCTTCTTTTGCCTGTTTTATGTTCCCTCTGTTTTCCTCCTTGCGTCCGGTTGAACTTTAGGTAGTGTGCTTCTCCACCTATCTCAACTGCCTTAATCGGAATTAATTTTTACAACTGATTGGTGTTTAATTTGAGAAGCGAAATTTTTTTTATGTCATGCTTCCTACTCGCCAGTTTTCTTAATGACTATTAACAATTACATTTGAATGCCTTCAGCAATGAAATTTAATAACTCCGCCTTATTATCGTCTTTGAACCAACGGTAGACTTTGAATTATCTCACAGTAGCTGTTTTTCACTAACTATATTATCCATCTCTTTCAGATAATTGGTTTGCTGAATGTATTTACCCCACAGAAATCACTTGAGGAATTTCAAGATGTGTAAGTATTTTGTTTGACATTGCGTTATAAAGAAACATAGAAAATAGGAGCAGGCGTAGGCCATTCGGCCTGTCGAACCTATTCCGCCCTTCATGGTGATCATGGCTGATCCTCTATCTCGACGCCATACTCCTGCACTCTCCCCATACCCCTTGAAGCTTTTAGTGTCCAGGAATATGTCTATTTCTTTCTTGCGTACGTTCAGTTACTTGGCCTCCACAGCCTTCTGTGGTGGAAAATTCCACAGGTTCATCACTGTCTGAGTGAAGAGAATTCTCTGCATCTCAGCCCGAAATGGCCTCCCCCGCATTCTGAGATCCTGGCCCCTTGTTACAGATGACTCCCACTCCCATCACCTCTGCATCTAGTCTGTCCCATTTTATGTATTTCAATAAGATCCCCTCTCATTCTTCTGAACCCCATTGAATACAAGCCTAGCCAAGCCAATGTTTCTTCATACGACAATCCTGTCATCCCAGGAATCAGTCTGGTGAACATTCGCTGCACCCTTCAATGGCAGGTATTTCTTTTGAGGTAAGGAGCCCAAAACAGCATGCAGTACTCCAGGTATGGTCTTACCAGAGCGCCCTGTACAGCTGCAGTAAGACATTCTTGCTCCTGTGCTCCAATCCTCTTGCAATGAAGGCCAATAGACCATTTACCTACCCAGAAGGAAAACTTAGGTGGCACCTTATCACTCCTTCCCGTAATGTCCCAAAGCATTTTACATTCATACTTTGCAATGGGGAGTCGGTTAGCTCGGTTGGACAACTGGTTCATGATGTAGTGACGCCAACAGCGCGGGTTCGGTTCCCGTACCGGCTGAGGTTATTCATAAAGGCCCACTTTCTCAACCTTGCTCCTCGCCTGAGGTGTGGTGGCCCTCAGGCTAAATCACCACCAGTCAGCTCTCCCCCCACCAAGGGGAGAACATCCCATGGTCATCTGCGACTCTGGCGACTTTACAATTACAGTTCTGTAGGTGACAACAATTCAGTGTTAAATGAAACAAAAGTTTTCTTGATGCTTCCTTATTCATATCTGTCAATGACCTGTTGTGTGTGTGTTTTTTCCCCCCTGAATGACTTCTCGCTGCCAGTTACATTGTGATGGAGCTCATGGATGCCAATCTCTGTCAGGTGATTCAGATGGAGTTGGACCACGAGCGAATGTCTTATCTACTCTATCAGATGCTGTGTGGCATCAAGCACCTCCATTCAGCTGGCATTATACACCGGGTCAGTCACGTCTCATGTTAAATGAGTCTTCTCAATTTTGCATTGTGCTAAATCCGAACTTAGCGAGTTAAGATCTTCGGAAAACCAGCCGTTGGTAAAAATAGTTTGCATGGCAACGATATTTTACTTTTGCAGTGGGGAGTCAGTTATCTCGGTTGGACAACTGGTTCATGATGCAGACTGATGCCAACTGCATGGGTTCAATTCCCGTACAGGCTAAGGTTACTCATAAAGGCCGTCTTTATGCAGGGGCGGCACGGTGGCACAGCGGTTAGCACTGCTGCCTCACAGCGCCAGGGACCCAGGTTCAATTCCGGCCTCGGGTCACTGTCTGTGTGGAGTTTGCACATTCTCCCCGTGTCTGCGTGGGTTTCCTCCGGGTGCTCCGGTTTCCTCCCAAAGATGGGCAGGTTAGGTTGATTGGCCATGCTAAACTGACCCTTAGTGTCAGGGGGATTAGCAGGGTAAATATGTGGGGTTATGGGAATAGGGTCTAGGCGGGATTGTAGTGAGTGCAGACTCGATGGGCCGAATGGCACTGTAGGGATTTTATGATTCCTTTCTCAACCTTGCCCCTCGCTTGAGGGGCGGTGATCCTCAGGTCAAATCACCACCAGTCAGCTCTCCCCTTCAAAGGGGAGAGCAGCCTATGGTCGGTCAGCTGGGATTATGGCATGTCTTGCTGTGGTGTAAAAGCACATGTTCAAGCTTCCAGATTGCATGTATTTTTCCACATTGATTATTTTCCTTGAGACTGACGGAGGGAAGTAGAATCCCTCCCCACTTGGGGGGGCGGTGAGAGGGGGGCAGAATTGAAGAGTTATTGGTCAACTGGGGACCCTCTAACACTGTGCTGGATTGTCAATAATATTTGCAAACAATCTAGAAATAACTCCCTGCTGCATTCCCAATAACAGAATTGTGCCAGAAAATAGAGTTGAGGGGAAGAGGAAATGAAAGGAGTATTTTCCTAATCACCATCATGTGATTAATTTAGAACTTGATCTCCCCATTTCCAAATAAGACAGGTCTCGGTTTGATGAGAGCAGTGTGGAATGCAGATGTTTAAAGAAAAGATTTTTTCTTGTTGTTGCTGGAATCATTTTCCGGGAGCCGGCCGCATTCTCTGATTTTTTTAAAATCCGCAAATATCTCAGTAAAGCAGATCTTCTTGTAGTGCGTATGTTCTAAGAACCTGGGCGAATGACAGTTTTAAAATGGACTGTGCGTACACTTGTTTGGAGTACGATCTTTGCTCTGCGGTCAGTATACTGGAGTGGATCAAGTGATGCAACGTGGTTCTGACAGCTGAGAAGCACACAGATGAGTCTTTCCAAGTTGAAGTACGATTATTGCCTGTTTGCGGCCTCTCTGTGGTCAGCTCACTGGTATTTGATTGGAGTACACTTCAGTAATTACTCGAAGGCAGCTTGAGCTTTGCGACTGAATTGGAAAAATAGCCTGGAAGCACTTTTTTTGTGATGTAGCAGGTAAGTGAGCTAAGTAGCTCAGTTGGAAAAACCTCAATGCTTTAAGGCATTATATAACATCGAAGCATTTGTGGCGTTTTCAGCCACTTTTACCGTTGCACACACTGCCTTTGGTGGATATTTTATTTTTGGGGAGTGGAGGCTGTTCAGTTGCGCGTTGTGCAATGTAAAAATCTATTTAACCCATAGTTGGACCCTCTTGACGGTTCGAAGTGAGAGTGAGATTCTTTTTTTTTAAAGTGAGGAATGGCATGGTATTCTCGTATTCCTGATTGTCTACAGAGCAGACTCAGCCATTGAACCCAGCCAAGTGCAGTGGTGGTGAATAATGACTGATCTTACAAAGAACAAAGAAAATGACAGCACAGGAACAGGCCCTTCGGCCCTCCAAGCCTGCACCGACCATGCTGCCCGACTGAACCCGAGATATCTTCTGGTTTGGAGAGCTGATTTACACTGGTTGCTGCAAAACTCCAACTTGCTCGCATCTCCCCTGAGGGGAGAGAGAATTGAAGACTGAAATTTTCCGTTTTTACCTTGTCAGCCAAGTGCGCGGTGATGCACTTTGGAAGGAGTAATTTGACGAGGAAGTATACTATGAAAGATCTGACACTGGAAAGTTCCGAAGAACAAAGGGACCTTGGCGTGTTTGTCCATAGATCTCTGAAGGCAGAAAGGCAGGTTAATAGGGTGGTGAAAAAGGCATATGGCACACTCGCCTTTATCAATCAGGATATAGATTACAAAAGCAGGGAAGTCATGTTGGAGTTGTATAGAACTTTGGTGAGGCCACAGCTGGAGCACTGTGTGCAGTTCTGGTCACCACGTTATAGGAAGGATGTGATTGCGCTGGAGGAGTGCAGAGGAGATTCACCAGGACGCTGCCTGGGATGGAACATTTAAATTATGAAGAGAGGTTGGATAGCCTCAGGTTATTTTCTCTGGAGCAGAGAAGACTGAGGGGGCGACCTGATTGAGGTGTTCAAGATTATGAGGGGCATGGACAGGGTGGATAAGGAGCAGCTGTTCCCCTTAGTTGAAGGGTCAGTCACGAGGAGACACAAGTTAAAAGTGAGGTGGGAGGTTTAGGGGGGATTTGAGGAAAAACCTTTTTACCCAGAGGGTGGTGACAGTCTGGAGTGCACTGCGTGAGAACGTGCAAACTCCACACAGACAGTTACCCAAGCCGGGAATCGAACCCGGGTGTTTGGCACTGAGGCAGCAGTGCTAATCATTGTGCCACCGTGCTGCTCTGTGTTAAACTGTCGAGTCTGATTGTCAAAAGTTGCCTTCGGGTCTCCTAATAGTATAGCCATTGTTAAAATGCGAGCCTCCTCCATGTGTAGGATCTGAGTTACAGCTGAACCTGGCTGACCCTGTCTACAATGGAACTCTTGGGGCGAACAGTTTACTCATCACAGACCAGGGCCTGAACTTGGGACAAAAAGAAAAAATGCTGGAAAATCTCAGCAGGTCTGACAGCATCTGTGGAGAGAGAATAGATGTGGAGATGCCGGCTTTGGACTGGGGTAAACACCGTAAGAAATCTAACAATACCAGGTTAAAGTCCAACAGGTTTATTCGGTAGCTCGTGGCTTTTGCTACCAAATAAACCTGTTGGACTTTAACCTGGTGTTGTTATACTTCTTACTGAGAGAGAATAGAGCCAATGTTTTGAGTCTTGAATGACCCTTAATCAGAGCTGCTGAACTTGGATCTGATCTTGATGTGTATGGTTCACGGATGGCCTATACATGGAATCTCTAACACTGGAAAGGGCCATTCTGTGAAACCTGGGCTATGTCCGTGTTTATATTCCACACACACCTCATCCCAGTAACTATTTTCTTTCCACCCTATGTTAGGAATGGGTTAACAGACCTTCCAATTAAGTCCTAATTTGATGTCAATTATTCAGTCGAAGTCGCTGATATATAAAGGGGCCACAGGTGGCATTGTTTGTTGAAGGAAAATTGAGTATGGAGTTGGATCAAAGAAATAAAGGTAGTTTATGAAGAAGCGGAACTCGGGTCTCCTTTACTGAACTATGACTGAGAGGCTTAGAGACCCTACCCGGGGCAGACACTTGGGGAAGTTCATGAGGTGACATGTCCACTTGAATCTCTGTGGCAGAAGGAAAGGCCTGATCAGTATGTCCCATTGAATCAGTCCTTGTGATTTTTTGGGCTGTTCCCCATACTTCCCCACCCTTCCTGATATTTTTCTCCAGTCGGGAAGAGTCTAATTACAAAGCAGTTCGATGCTTACTCATACCCTTCCCACTGAGATAATAAATCATCTCTTGTGTTTTTTTAATAAATTAAATTCTGGTGTTTGGACAACAGTGATAAGCGAAAATGTGATTTAGCTTTGGTGAATATTAAAATTATTAGTGGTATGATTTTTATATTTTTCCCCAGTCAGACAGACAGACAGACTAGCAAAAGGATACATGCAACATCCACTTGGAGTCTGTTGCTACTCATAAGAAAAGTTAATTGATGAGCAGTTTGGTAAACAGATGCAAATAGTGCAATTACTATGAAACAGAAATTGGCAGCACAGAATATTCCTTGTTTTTATGTTCAGTGTCTAATGGGTTTGGATCTGTAGCAGTGCGAACGCAGTTGTATAACTTCAGAGTTTGGTCTTCAATCTCTGACTACCTGTACAGCCGGAAGATGTGAAACCACCCCCAGTAGGTAGTCTTCTCGCTGCTCAAGGTTCTGACTGGATGCAGCACAACTGGAAGCCAGGTTTTATGGGATCGTTGGGGAACTTTCAGAACCAAACTTCACCTCCCGATGTTAGGTGGGAGCCCACAGTCCTGATCTTGAACTTTAATCTGATAACCCATTTCTAACCTGATAAATGCGAGGTGATTCATTTTGGTAGGACTAATTTAAATGTGGATTACAGGGTCAAAGGTAGGGTTCTGAAGACTCTGGAGGAACAGAGAGATCTTGGGGTCCATATCCACAGATCTCTAAAGATTGCCACTCAAGTGGATAGAGCTGTGAAGAAGGCCTATAGTGTGTTAGCTTTTATTAACAGGGGGTTGGAGTTTAAGAGCCGTGGGGTTATGCTGCAACTGTACAGGACCTTGGTGAGACCACATTTGGAATATTGTGTGCAGTTCTGGTCACCTCACTATAAGAAGGATGTGGACATGCTGGAAAGAGTGCAGAGGAGATTTACCAGGATGCTGCCTGGTTTGGAGGGTAGGTCTTATGAGGAAAGGTTGAGGGAGCTAGGGCTGTTCTCTCTGGAGCGGAGGAGGCTGAGGGGAGACTTAATAGAGGTTTATAAAATGATGAAGGGGATAGATAGAGTGAACGTCAAAGACTATTTCCTCGGGTGGATGGAGCTATTACAAGGGGGCATAACTATAGGGTTCGTGGTGGGAGATACAGGAAGGATATCAGAGGTAGGTTCTTTATGCAGAGAGTGGTTGGGGTGTGGAATGGACTGCCTGCAGTGATAGTGGAGTCAGACACTTTAGGAACATTTAAGCGGTTATTGGATAGGCACATGGAGCACACCAGGATGATAGGGAGTGGGATAGCTTGGTCTTGGTTTCAGATAAAGCTCGGCACAACATCGTGGGCCGAAGGGCCTGTTCTGTGCTGTACTGTTCTATGTTCTATGTTTAACAGGGTGGTGAGCACGGTTCTGCATCCATGTATTTGCATGCATTCACCTATGTTGCTAGGCTGGGAGTGAAATGCATAATTCTGATCTAGCTACCTATCGACAGGTACCACTTCATGTTTACCTTGTATTGTATCTTTCAGTCAGACCCCATTATCCTGTACCTATGCAATATAATGGGGAGTTTTCCTGTCCTGTCCGCCATGGGAACATAGCAGGCGGGGGGGGAGATGGGGGATGGACCATGCAAAGGTCTGTTGATCTCAGGTGGGATTTTCCCGTTTTGGGGGCGAATGTGGCTGGAAAATCCTACCCATAGGCCGGAATTTTACCGGCACACCAGCCCCAAGCTCGTAAGGTCGTGCCAACGGAGAAAGCCGTTTTGCGAGCCTCCCGGGGGGGGGGCGAGTGGGTAAAATCAGGGCTGTAGTGTTTGTTTTTATTATCTTCCACCGTTTGTTCTGCTTTCAATTCCTTGTGCTCACTCGTACTTTCCTTGAAAGAATGGGCCTGTAAGAATTTGTGCCCCCCACAACCGAATATAAACTTGATTTTGTTTTTAATCTAGGACCTGAAGCCAAGTAACATAGTAGTGAAAGCCGACTGTACGCTGAAGATCTTAGATTTTGGACTAGCAAGAACAGCAGGAACTAGCTTCCTAATGACGCCTTATGTGGTTACACGATACTATCGCGCTCCAGAGGTCATTCTAGGAATGGGATATAAAGAAAATGGTTAGTGTGCGTTAAAGTATGTGCATCATAAATGGAGGGACAGGAAACATACTACTCACTCATACCTGGTTAAAAATGCTGCCGTTACATTTGCTTGTAAATTTCAAATAAGGATTTTAATCTCATCACAATCTTCCCATCTGTGTTCGTATTTTGACAAATTTCTCATGTAGATTTATTTAATAATGGGGATTTGAGAGTGGGTGGAGACTAATTCTTGATATATCCTGAAGTGTTTGAGTATCTGACACACCTGCAAGATTATTCTTGTTGGTAAGATTTTGTAGGAGCTGTGAACTGGTTCCTAACTACAGTAAAAGTTATTTATTTTTTCTAGTTTAAGAAATCCTTAATTGTATAAGTAAATTTTATTTTGCATGGCACATTGGTTAGCACTGCTGCCTCACAACGCCAAGGACCCTGGTTCGATTCCAATCTCGGGTGACTGTCTGTGTGTGCAGTCTGCACATTTTCCCCTTGTCTGCCTGGGTTTCCTCCGGGTGCTCCGGTTTCCTCCCACAGTCCAAAGATGTGCAGGTTAGGTGGATTGGCCATGCTAAATTGCCATTTAGTGTCTGAAGATGCATAGGTTAGGGGGATTGGTCATGCCAAATTGCCCCTTAGTGCCCAAAGATGTGTAAGTTAGGGGGATTGGCGATGCTAAATTGCCACTTAGTGAGTAGGTTAGGGGGGATTAGAGGAGGAAACACATGGGGTTACGGGAAAGGGTCAGGGTGGGATCCTCTGTCGGAGAGTCAGTGCAGACTCGACGGGCCAAATGGCCTACCACTGCAATGTAGGGACTCTATGGTTCTAACTTGGTCCGTAACCAAGGAGTTGCGTAAGTTTATTCCATTTTTGTAGATTTAGAATAGTGAATGTATCCGTGATTAGGCTCCTTTGCCCTATTTCAATCCATCACAGGAGCAAAACAGCAACTACTTAAAGCAAGAGCTTACAATCACTTTTTATTAAGAAATAGGCACTGACATTGTGTTGCAGGACCTCTTGTTAGCAGTGATGTTTTGTTAATATAGAGAGAGGTATGAGGTTGTTCAGTCTGTGAACCTTTCCACCTTTGACTCTCGAGTTTAAATTAATTCCAGACTAATACAATAACATCGAGAAATGCATGTTCAGTCGAGATATTGAAGCGTTTCATTCTGAAAAAGACTGCAGCAGTTTTTAAAAAAGTTTTTTTATTAGTGCCATATATAGGCTCACATTAACACTGCAATGATGTTACTGTGAAAATCCCCGAGTCGCCACACTCCGGCGCCTGTTCGGGTACACTGAGGGAGAATTTAGCACGGCCAATGCACCCTAAGCAGCACGTCTTTCGGACTGTGGGAGGAAACCGGAGCACCCGGAGGAAACCCTCACGCAGACACTGGGAGAACATGCAGACTCCACACACAGACAGTGACCCGAGCCCCTGAGGCAGCAGTGCTAACCGCTGTGCCACCGTGCCGCCCTGCGTTAAACAGCCCAGCAGTTAAACCGATTTCACATGTCTGCTGCTGAAAAGTGAGGGAGGTTAACATGGGCATTCTGCTCAAAAAATGCATTTTAATATTCTGGCGTCATCCATATCTTAAGTATATTAATTATTTTGTACTCTGCAATCTATATGCAGAAAATGTCAGCAGAAGCTCCTTGCTGATAAGTAACTGATGTTCCCGCAGTGCTGTGTTTTGCTAATGTGCTGTTTCTGTGCTAAATTATATTTCGTGAAATTCATTGAGGTCATTTTCAGTAAATGCTGAAGAGATTCTTAATCCTTAATGAAAATGGGTAGTAAAGGAAGGTCTGCCAGAGCACCTGGATTGAGGGATGCAATATATAAAATGAATGCATATTTAATGGTAAGATTGAATTTGACGTGTTGAGTATAGACGTGTTCTTTTTATTAATCCATCTG
Source organism: Mustelus asterias (assembly GCF_964213995.1). Classification (NCBI taxonomy): domain Eukaryota; kingdom Metazoa; phylum Chordata; class Chondrichthyes; order Carcharhiniformes; family Triakidae; genus Mustelus; species Mustelus asterias. The sequence continues at coordinate 19,668,551 of NC_135828.1, read as the reverse complement.
TTTGTGCTCCTGTATTCTAAATGTGCTCCATCGCATAACGTCATGACTGCATTTGCCGTAAATTACAAAGTTAGTGGGGGGAGGAGGGTACAAATTGAATTGGTGCTACATTAACATCCGGATGATCTTCCAGCTGTGTGTAACGTTTCTGGGTGTCCGGCGCACTCAGTACATGTAAGACTTGCCGTGCTTTGATTCGTAGACAAATCATTTTGATAAAACCTGCTGCAACCAAAATAACTTTCCCTTCTCTTATGCTACAAACTTGTAGTGGACTTATGGTCTGTTGGGTGCATAATGGGAGAAATGGTTCGTCACAAAATCCTCTTTCCAGGAAGGGACTGTATCCTTAATGCTGCCTGCAGTGTCTGTGGAAGGGCAACTTGCATTTGCCATTTGGCGACAAAATCCTTGACAATTGATACCATTTTTTTTTAACTTTCAAGAGTTTTAAATTGCTCTCCCTCCCCTGCCCTTGATTTCAAATTATCCGGGTAGGACCTGTAGCAAGTCTCCCCTGCGGAGGGACTGCATCACCTGGCGATGGGACACGCAGTCTCTACTGGTTATTTTAACAATGTTTTCAAGTTTATATGTACTGACCATCTATGCTAAATCTGTTGTGACCATTTTCCTGCGGCCCTGCATTGCTGGCCTGTTTGTGTCTGGCCCGTGCAGATTCTCAGAATCTCAGTGCTGGAATAAGAAGGGTTTAATTGTAAAATTCTTCAGTTGCTTCCGAGCCTCGAGATCCACTTGTTCATGTAAATCACTCGCATGATCAATGCAAAAACATCCTCTCGTCACTGGGTAAAGAAATAATTAACGGCTGCGTGGAAATAATCATGGCCAGATTGACCTTTCTGAGCAGGATCTGTAATGCCAGATTGCCGCCCAGGCACCAGACACAAACAGCCACCATCTCCAGCGTTTTCAATATGTACCAGTCACATCATAAATTGTCCCCGTGTGTCTGTTCTATCTTTTTTTTTTGTTTGAATTCGATTTCTGCATGCTAATTTCATGTCATTGCATTTTGTTTTCAGTTGATATCTGGTCAGTTGGGTGCATTATGGGCGAAATGATCAGAGGTGGTGTGTTGTTCCCTGGTACAGATCGTATCCTTCCCTTTAACCTTGAGCAGCATAGTGTTCAAGAGTTCTGTTTAGTAGTCCAGAATCCCGTGTGTTTGCAAGTCATTGTACTTGTTTCTTGCTTCCTGTGTTAGGATGTTGCATGGACGAAGCAGTTTTATAGCACATGAAGCTTGTTTTAGAGCATTTTCTGGTTTTCCTTGCATGTCTCATTGATTCATCTTGCATTTCTGTCGATGCAATGAAGTGATCTAAAATTCAGGTTTAGCATTGAAATTCCAGTACACGGTTTTACAGAATGGTACGACATGGGGCTGCGTTCCAGATCTCCCTTTTGCCCAACCGTTTTGCGTGTGTTTTGATCTCTCAGCCGCCTTATCGTGGGGTGGGGGAACGCGAGTGGGGAGTGGAGGCCATTCACCATGTGGCGTTTCTGGGCAATATCAGTTGACCAATTATGGAGCATCTCAAAGACTTTGAGAGTGCAAAGCATTTCAAATGATGGAATATTTCATTTTAAAATGAGATTGGGTTTAATCTATTGGTATGCTCTTATCCAGCATCTTGTGAAGCTCCTTGCTCGCTCCTCATGTCTCCCACTCAGAAGACGATGGCTTCTCATTAAGATGTAGTCTCACTGACGTTACATATAAGCCCTGTGTATCAGAAAGGTGAATCTGTCTTTCATTCTTTATTTTTTATTCATCCATGGGACATGGGCGTCGCTGGCTGGCCAGCATTTATTGCCCATCCCTCGTTGCCCTTGGAGGGCTGTTGAGAGTCAACCACATTGCTGTGGCTCTGGAGTCACATGTAGGCCAGACTGGGTAAGGACGGCAGATTTCCTTCCCTAAAGGGACATTAGTGAATCAGATGGGTTTTTCCGACAATGGTTTCAAGGTCATCAGTCGATTCTTAATTCCAGATATTTTTCGTTGAATTCAAATTCCACCATCAGCCGTGGTGGGATTCGAACCCGGGTCTCCAGAACGTCAGCTGAGTTTCTGGATTAATAGTCTAGTGATAATAGCACTAGGCCGTCGCCTTCCCATGGATGTAAGAACCAAAGATTAATGATCCATGATCTTCGAAACTACTTGTAAGAACGCTACAACTTACCCTCTATAGTGATACACGCAGACACCATCCCCTCTGCCCCCGCCCAAGGTCAGTGAACTCTGCACAGGCTGAGAATTGAACCCGAGACCTTCCTGCTGTTACATATCACCATACTACTAGTAATCTCGCTGCACCATCAGGGAACCTGTGTAGCTTGCGAATTTACTTCAGTTGGCACTTAATCTACTTGACACCAGCAGTTAAGTGTACACTGAGTGTGTCGAAATGGGCTCCGCAAGCAGGAATTTATAAGCCAAGGAACTGACAATTGTGCTTAATCAGAATTACACGATAATATCAAATCATGTTCTCAGATTAGCTGAAAAAATTCTTATGAATATAGTTGGATGATTTAAAAGTGCCTAACTACTTGGTGCATGAAAATATTAATGATGGGTATTAACAGTTTAGAGAGGCAGCCTCTGAATTTAAGGTGGCTGTATTGATATTAAACTTTTCACTATTTCACATTGTAAACCATTTCATTGGATCACCTTTCTTCTAAATTCATTCTGCCTCCTGTTTTTAGGTTCTTTAGTCATGCCTGAGACTTGCCTTGTCCTAAGTAATTTAGTTGGGGTTTGCCCCAGATCCGTGCGGAAAGCCACAGCTCTTTTTGCTGATGGAAAATTTCCAGCTTGTTTGTATAGCTGCTCAGAATGGCGCTGCAGCCTTCAGTCAGGTTCGGAGTAAATTTATATCTGAATTTCCAGCAATTTGTTTTCTGTTCGTCCATTTTAAGGACCGTGGAAATTCTGCTTGGGGCCGAGAAAAGGGGGACGGTGTTTATTAGTTTTAGGATATACTTCATTCAATCCCATCCTGTGCTTTCAACGCTTCAATTTTCCACTTTCAAAAGTGTATTTTAGAGTCTCCCACCGGCAAGTAGATTTAAAATGACCAGTGCTGAAGTTGTCGAAACGACCGGGCTGTTGTTTTATGTGTGCCTCGTCTGCAGTATTTTTCTCAGCTACCTGACTCTAGATATTGATCAGTGGAACAAAGTGATTGAACAATTGGGAACGCCAGCCTCAGAGTTCATGAAGAAGTTGCAGCCCACAGTCAGGACCTACGTGGAGAACAGACCCAAGTACACGGGCTACAGCTTCGAGAAACTCTTCCCAGACGTCCTCTTCCCTGCCGACTCTGAGCACAATAAACTGAAAGGTAACGGGAACCGTAGATTCTGTTTTTATCTGTTCACGCATTGACCTTGCTGCTCCTCAGAATTAAAGTATGCTGTTTGGAGAAAGTGCAAAGAAAGAACAAAGAAAATCACAGCATAGGAACAGGCCCTTCGGCCCTCCAAGCCTGCACTGACCATGCTGCCCGACTGAACTAAAACCCCCTACTCTTCCGGGGACCGTATTCCTCTATTCCCATCCTATTCATGTATTTGTCCAGACTCCCCTTAAAAGTCACTATCGTATCTGCTTCCATTACTCTTAACTCAGAGAGTAGTAAGGGCATGGAATGCCCTGCCTGCAGCGGTAGTAGACTCGTCAACATTAAGAGCATTCAAATGGTTATTGGATAAACATATGGATGATATTGGAATAGTGTAGGTTAGAGGGGCTTTAGATTGGTTTCACTGGTCGGCGCAACATTGAGGGCCGAAGGGCCTGTACTGCGCTGTAATGTTCTATGTTCTATTATCTCCCTCGAGGTACTGCTACACCTCATATCGGTCGCCCCTCTGGACTTGGGCTCCCGTTGATGCTGTCACGTTGAAAGTGTTTCTCAGATTCTGTATGCTCCCCCCCTCAAAGGCCTTTTGCCGAGTGTTCAGTGGCCAAATGATCAGACTGTTTGGTGCTGTAGCCTCAGCCATAAGTGTGACTGAGGAGCAGTCCTCCTTGGGTGTTGAAATCTTGCTCTTCTCTTTGTCCACGCTTTTTTATTCATTCATTCATGGGCCATGGACGTCACTGGCTAGGCCAGCATTTATTGCCCATCCCTATGTGGCCCTTGAACTGAGTGGCTTGCTGGGCCATTTCAGAGGGCGGTTGAGAGTCAACCATATTGCTGTGGTTCTGGAGTCACATGTAGGCCAGACCAGGTACGGACGGCCGATTTCCTCCCCTAAAGGACATTAGTGAACCAGATGGGTTTTTCCGACAATCGACAATGGTTTCATGGTCATCAGTAGATTCTGAATTCCAGATTTTTAAAAAATTGAATTCAAATTCCACCATCTGCCGTGGCGGGATTCGAACCCGGGTCCCCAGAACATTAGCTGTGTTTCTGGATTAATAGCCTGGTGATAATACCACTAGGCCGTCCCCTCCCCAACTTGTCCAACTTGACCTAACTTGCCCGAGTGATGATCTGTTTGTATAATGGGCCTAGAATTGAAATGTAGATTGTTTGCGAGTTGAATGTTTTGGTTATTGAGCTACGGGGATGTTTCCACCAACAACTCCGGTGCCACTGCACCGTACAACATTTCGGATATTGGGCTGCTAAATTGGCATTGTTTTGTTGTCTTGTTTTTGTTCTTGCAATTGACGAAACTTCCAAAGCGTTATTTATTCTCGTGACACTTGGACCCCCCCCCCCCCCCCCCCCCGTTGATAAAGCATCAGATAAAATATCCATAAAGTTGGCCCTTTGGTGATGATCTTAGCAGCTGAGCTCTCCAGATAGATCAATAAAAAAACAAATGCCTTATTTTGCTACTTTCTGTCTGGGAAAGACCATCATAGGTGGCAGCCCTTTTTTTTTTTATATACTTTTCCAATTCAATCAAATCAAATCCAATTCAGAGTCTCAACAAGTTGAGACATTTCAGATCCAGGCTGACAAGACAGGGCAAGCGACCAAACCACCCTGTCCTGGGCCCGATCTACATGAGCCAAGCTGATTGGAGAAGGGGGAGGTTCCTCCTTTATTTAAATGGAGCAGGTACCTTCCGAATGATGCTGAGCAACTCTAACGTTTTGCAATGCTGAAGGGAGACCCATTATACCTGTGTTGGTTCTTTGAAGACCAGTCCACTTAGTGCCACTCTCCTGTACAAAGTCCCTATGGCTGACATTCCGCAAGTGTATTGACTCAGCTTGTTGAGTTGGGGGGAGGGTGGAACTGTATCTCTAGCTTGGTGTCAGCTGAGGCTCAGCGATAACGCTTTCAACTTTTTGAGTCAGAAGGTCATGCATTCGAGCTCCATCCCAGAGACTTGAGCACGTAGTCTAGACTCACACTCCAAAGCAGTGATGGGCAACCTAGGCTAGTGAGTGGGCCGCGTGAGTGGCCCTCCTGCATCTCAGTGGGCCGCAGGATTGAAATCGGCCTTGTTCACTAACCATGATCCCATGAATAAGGTTAAATATATTTAAAACACGCCGAATATTTCATAATGAGTTATAGAAAATGCTTCATCATTTATATAGAATCATAGAATTCCCACAGTGCAGAAGGAGGCCATTCGGCCCATCGAGTCTGCACCGACCACAATCCCACACAGGCCCTATTCCCGTGACCCCACATATTTACCCTGCTAATCCCCCTGACACTGAGGGGCAATCTAGCTAGGCCAATTTGCCTAACCAGCACATCTCCATCTGTCGGAGGAAACCCACGCAGACACGGGGAGAATGCACAGACTCCACACGAACAGTGACCCAAGCCGGGAATCGAACCCGGGTCCCTGGCGCTGCGAGGCAGCAGTGCTAACCCACTTGGAATTTGGAAAAAGTACTTCATTGACAACTTCCTGAGGCAGTGAAAGACAAGATATGAATGCAAGTTAATTTGTTTTTCTGATGGAAGAAATGAAGTTGCGCAGGCCTAACTTTGTTTCTTACGTGTGGTTGGACAAATAAACTGATCGCTCCTCAGTGGCAGAGGGGCAGCTATTTGGAGATTCGCCTTCTGTTCCTGGGTCTCTGCCTGGTTGCCAACCAGCAACACAGTTCCGAACAACCGTTCCAAAATCATTTTTAATGCTTACTTCAACGTGTATTTGATGATGATAGATGTTCGGGTTTATGATCTGTCCAGTATTTAACCGGAGGCTTCCCTTCTGTGTTACAGCAAGTCAAGCGAGAGATTTGTTATGTAAAATGCTTGTGATAGATGCGGCAAAGAGGATTTCTGTGGATGATGCTCTGCAGCACCCGTACATTAACGTTTGGTACGACCCCGCAGAAGTAGAAGCGGTAAGTGTTTCATTTGTTTTTAATGTATATTGGTCAATGTAAATGTGTAATGCTGGTATCTCTGAACACGCAACCGCCAGTTTTAAATCCATTTCTGAAATGTGAAATGATAACAAAGTGTAAACCTCGTCAATGTGCAATGGAAAAGAAATTCATTTTCAGTGGGCAGTAGAAATCCCATCTTGAGAACATAATACTAAGATCAGGAATTGGCCGTACAGTTGAACTTGAGTCCCGAGAATTGTCTTTTGGTCAATAAAGCTGAGTTAAGTTTAGAAGGGCAAAGATTCTATGTGGGTAAGACATAAGTAGGTGGGGGGGGGTGGGTGGAGAAGTGGTGTACTCTTCCAAAATATTAACCTGTTTCTCTGTAGATGAAAGTGTTGTGTACAGCCATCAATAAAATATTAATTTTGCGCATTATTTATGATCCTCTATCACATAAAGTGTAGGGGCAAACCATCCGAGGGTTGGCTTTCTTACACAATCTTCAATAGCAACTAAAATCTCGGCTCAATCCAAGAGAGAATTCCAGGCAGCGTTAACCAGTTGTGGATGCACCTACAACAGTTTACGGTTCTATCTCCCCAACTGGGTCACCCAGCCTATGTTGAATTGCCGATTTTTGATTTGATTTATTATTGTCACATGTATTAGCATACATTGAAAAGTATTGTTTCTTGCGCGCTATACGCACAAAACATACCCTTCATAGGAGAGAAGGAAAGGAGAGGGTGCAGAATATAGTGTTACAGTCATAGCTTGGGTGTAGAGAAAGATTTAATATAGGATAGGCCCATTTCAAAGTCTTGACAGCAGCAGGGAAGAAGCTGTTCTTGAGTCGGTTGGTACGTGAGCTCAGACTTTTGTCTTTTTCCCAATGGAAGAAGGTGGAATAGAGAATGTCCGGGGTGCATGGATTATGTTGGCTGCTTTTCTCGAGGCAGCGGGAAGTGTAGACAGAGTCAATGGACGGGAGGCTGGTTTGAGAGATGGACTGGGCTACATTCACGACCCTTTGTAGTTTCTTGCGGTCTTGGGCAGAGCAGGAGCCCATACCAAGCTGTGATATGGCGGAAAGGATGCTTTCTATGGTGCAGCTGTAAAAGTTGAGGCCAGGGGAGCTGGTCTGGGGAATTGCGGGGCTTGCCAGGACACATCCAAAGATGTGCGGGTTAGGTTGATTGGCCATGCTAAAAATTGCCCTTAGTGTCCTGAGATGCGTAGGTTGGAGGGATTAGTGGGTAGATATGGGGGTAGGGCCTGGGTGGGATTGTGGTCGGTGCAGACTCGATGGGCCGAATGGCCTCTTTCTGTACTGTAGGGTTTCTATTCTATGATGACACATTGCCAAAGCAGCGCAAAACTTCAAAGGGATTTACTGACAAGTCTGCAAACGTTTTTTTTTTGCATGTGATAAAAATCAATGGAATCTTACCGCTCCCCGTCGCAACCCCTGCCCCCCAACTCCCATCTATCGCCTTCATGCCTCAACCTCTTACCCTCCCTCTCTTAAATCCTGAGCTAATAAACGCACTGTGATGTTGCCTTTTCTCTAAACCCTCAGAATGCTGGTATTTTTGGGCAATAATCGAGCATTTTGTTAGCCGAAGGCGTGTCATTCTACAAGAATAATGCTTTCCTCTATATTGACTGCGTGGCTGGGAGAATTAATTGTGTTGACATTCACCTTAACTGCTGTAGTGGCGTAGGCTGTATGTACTACGCTGAATTATTGGCAAGTATTTATAGGCTTGAATGTTGCAGGCTGTTCTCAGTCCCTGACTTGCAGCTAATGTATAATCTGCTTTCAGTCAGGCCGTATTTCACGAAGCGGTAAATGAGTAGAGAGCCGTTAAAAGCAGATTTGTCCCGCTCCTTGTGATTTTGTGTGCCACCTAAACATCTTCTCCACGGATTGAGGGTTTGCTTAACAAGATTTCAATTTTATTTTTTCCAGCCACCGCCCAAGATATACGACAAGCAGCTGGATGAGAGGGATCACACTATAGATGAGTGGAAAGGTAAAGAGAGGTTCCTCTGAAACCTGCGATGCTTTGTCTCTGCTGAATGCTGAAATATTCATGACCTGAATATTCATGACCTTGGATTTAAAAGGCAATGCGTACGCACACTCGTGTTAAGAGAGGGGTAGCCGCTTTTTAATGCGTGAACTGGCATGCAAGTGCTTGTTCCAGAGCACTGCTGCCTCGCAGTGTCGGTGGACTCTGGTTCAATTCCGGCCTCGGCTGTCTGTCTGGAGTTTGCACGTTCTCCCCGTGTCTGCGTGGGTTTCCTCCGGATGCTCCGGTTTCCTCCCACAGTCCAAAGATGGGCGGGTTAGGTTGGCTGGCCGTGCTAAATTGCCCCTTGGGCCAGAACTCTACAGCTTCGCCCGCCATGGGTGCTGATTAGATACATTGTCCATGCTAATTGCCCCTTAGTGTCCAAAGAGGTGCTGGTTAGATGCATTGTCCATGCTAATTGCCCCTTAGTGTCCAAAGAGGTGCTGGTTAGATGCATTGTCCATGCTAATTGCCCCTTAGTGTCCTAAGATGTGCTGGTTAGATATATTGTCCATGCTAATTGCTCCTTAGTGTCCAAAGAGGTGCTGGTTAGATGCATTGTCCATGCTAATTGCTCCTTAGTGTCCAAAGAGGTGCTGGTTAGATGCATTGTCCATGCTAATTGCCCCTTAGTGTCCAAAGAGGTGCTGGTTAGATGCATTGTCCATGCTAATTGCTCCTTAGTGTCCAAAGAGGTGCTGGTTAGATGCATTGTCCATGCTAATTGCCCCTTAGTGTCCTAAGATGTGCTGGTTAGATGCATTGTCCATGCTAATTGCTCCTTAGTGTCCAAAGAGGTGCTGGTTAGATGCATTGTCCATGCTAATTGCCCCTTAGTGTCCAAAGAGGTGCTGGTTAGATGCATTGTCCATGCTAATTGCTCCTTAGTGTCCAAAGAGGTGCTGGTTAGATGCATTGTCCATGCTAATTGCCCCTTAGTGTCCAAAGAGGTGCTGGTTAGATGCATTGTCCATGCTAATTGCCCCTTAGTGTCCTAAGATGTGCTGGTTAGATGTATTGTCCATGCTAATTGCTCCTTAGTGTCCAAAGAGGTGCTGGTTAGATGCATTGTCCATGCTAATTGCTCCTTAGTGTCCAAAGAGGTGCTGGTTAGATGCATTGTCCATGCTAATTGCTCCTTAGTGTCCAAAGAGGTGCTGGTTAGATGCATTGTCCATGCTAATTGCCCCTTAGTGTCCAAAGAGGTGCTGGTTAGATGCATTGTCCATGCTAATTGCTCCTTAGTGTCCAAAGAGGTGCTGGTTAGATGCATTGTCCATGCTAATTGCCCCTTAGTGTCCAAAGAGGTGCTGGTTAGATGCATTGTCCATGCTAATTGCTCCTTAGTGTCCAAAGATGTGCGGGGTTAGGTGTATTGGCTATAGTAAATTGTCCTTTAGTGTCAGGGGGAGTAGCAGGGTAAATACATGGGGTTACGGGGATAGGGCCTTGGTGGGAATGTGATCGGTGCAGACTTGATGAGCCAAATGGTCTCCTTCTGCACTGTAGGGATTCTAGTTGCCACGCTCCGGCGCCTGTTCGGGTACAATGAGGGAGAATTTAGCATGGCCAATGCACCTAACCAGCACGTCTTACGGACTGTGGGAGGAAACCCACGCTGACATGGGAAGAACATGCAAACTCCACACAGACCCAAGCTGAGAATTGAACCCGGGTCCCTGGCGCTGTGAGGGAGCAGTGCTAACCACTGAGCCACCGCGACGTCCAATAATCAGTCAGCGCAGTGATGTCCCTCGAACTTGCATTGAGTTTCACAGGAGCAGTTTGAGAGGCTGAGTGGGAGTGGAGCGGAGAATTAAAATGACAGGCGACTGGCAGTGAGGGGCCACACTTGGGGATTGAATGGAAAGTGTTCCACGCAGCAGCTAATGAACCTTCTCCAATGTGGAGGAGACCGCAGGATAATAACCTCTTTGGAGGGATCCTGAGTGAGCGTGCTGTCCCCAAAGCACTCGTTACAGTTACAAATGTCTGAATATTTAATTTCTCCGTGAAACCATCCAACAAGGAACCCAGGGTTGTATTTTATTTCTGTCTGAATTTTCACAGAGAAAGACCTGATTCTAGCAAGCCTGCATGCACTGTGGAAAACGTACCAACATCTAACCTGAGCACCAGAATCATTCTTAACCCTTAAACAATGCAGATATAATAGTTCTGTTTTTGCATTCTGGTCACTTATATTGCCTCAGTATTCTAATAGGTCAACGATTCTGATTTTGTCGCCTCCAGAGTTGATATATAAGGAAGTGCTGGAGTGGGAAGAGAGGATGAAGAACGGTGTTATACGAGGCCAGCCACCTTCTTTAGGTTAGTTATTGCAAGAATACTTTGTTACCCAACTTCAGAGAGGCCATTTCATACAAGTAAATACCTGTCGGTCATCTGCAGAGATTTCAGACAGGGAGAATCATAGAAACCCTACAGTGCAGAAGGAGGCCATTCGGCCCATCGAGTCTGCGCCGACCACAATCTCACCCTGGCCCTATTCCCGTAACCCTATACGTTTACCCTGCTTTTTAGACAAAAAGACACACAATGCCATAAATATAGAATCCCTACAGTGCAGAAGGAGGCCATTCGGCCCAATGAGTCTGTTCTGACACTCTGACAGAACATCCCACCCAGGCCCGTTCCCTTAACCTCATGCATTTTACCCCGCTAATGCCCCCTAACCTACACGTTCTGGGACACTTAAGGGGCAATCTATCAATGTGATTGTATGTGATAATCAGTATCCACAAACTGATTATACTTCACTGCTTGCATTTGTCTATTAGCACTCGTGATTACTTGTAAAGACTTGTTATTCAGCCGGCCTACGCTGTCTGTACTTATCCTTTGACCCTCTTGATTACCTGTCAATGTCGGGCTATTGTCACTCCGCCTATACATTCTGTGCCTGTGCATCTCGTTCCACTTTACCTGACGAAGGAGCAGCGCTCCGAAAGCTTGTGATTTCAAATAAACCTGGTGGACTATAACCCGGTGTCATGTGACCTCTCACTTTGTCCACCCCAATCCAACACCAGCATAGCACCATAGAATCTCTACAGTAGCAGAAGGAGGCCATTCGGCCCATCGAGTCTGCACCGACCACAATCCCCCCAGGCCCTATTCCTGTAACCCCACATATTTAACCTGCTAATCCCCTTAGGAGGGCGGCACGGTAGCACAGTGGGTTAGCACTGCTGCCTCACAGTGCCAGGGACCTGGGTTCGATTCCCGGCCTCGGGTCACTGTCTGTGTGGAGTTTGCGCGTTCTCCCCGTGTCTGCGTGGGTTTTCTCCGGGGGCTCCGGTTTCCTCCCACATCATGAAAGACGTGCTGGTTAGGGTGCATTGACCCGAACAGGCGCCGGAGTGTGGGCGACTAGGGGAGTTTCACACTAACTTCATTGCAGTGTTAATGTAAGCCTTGTGACTAATAAATAAACTTTAACTTTACAAATAGTAGGGTCAATTTAGCATGGCCAATCAACCTAACCTAAGATATTGAACTTTTTCATCCTTTACCTGCAATGGCGCTGGTTTTAAATAGGAGCGGAGATTGAGATTAATCCTTGTTCACTTGTTGATTCAATTTGACTCTAAATAAAGGCAATACATTTTAAATGAATGGAACACTTCACATTTGGGTGCCTTCAATTCTTGAAGCCCGGCAGAACTGCCCATTAAGTTGCTGCTACAATTGGAAAGGGCCCCTCCAATTTCAGAGCAAGTGGAATGTTTTTTGAACTGGCTGAGATTTAGACCAGTTACACTGGGAAACAGGCAAGAACTGGTGCACCGATTCAATAAACTATAAATGGTGCAACACTACCATCTGCTGGCAGCACCCTTTCACTGCAGTAGCAAAGTTCCTTCTCTCATGGGGGAGCAAGAATTTCTTCTTGTATCTGGCACTAAAGGTGACGTTAATTTGAAGTCTGTAGCTGGCGGATTACGGCCCTGGAATTGAATTGTCCACAGGCCAGCGAGATCTGGCCCTCTCTCAGTGGAGTCTGTTGGTGACACCCCTGCTTCGAATCCTCAGGGAAAAAAATGAGAGTCTGGCTCAGATTTCCAGTATAGAAACAGGTCCTTCAGCCCAACTTGTCCATGCTGCCCAATTTTTACCATTAAGCTAGTCCCAAATGACGGATATGGCTCGGAGTGTCTGAGAGTTGGCGAGAAAGGCACGGTTGATCTATTTGGCTCTGTATCTGTTCTAAACCCGTGGCGTTTAGATATTTATTCTGTGTCATGTTATTGCCGCATGACCCTGAAACCTGTTCTGAGGCGGGATCTTCCAGCCCCAAAACCGGAAAATCCCACCCGAGGTCAACCGACCTTTCCATGGTCCGCCCCTCGCCCGCTCCGATTCCCGTGGCGGGCGGAATGGGAAAATTTGCCCACTGGTGTTTAAATAACGGGACGGCACGGTGGCACAGCGGTTAACACTGCTGCCTCACAGGGCCAGGGACCCGGCTTGGGTCACCGTCTGTGTGGAGTTTGCACGTTCTCCCCGTGTCTGCCTGGGTTTCCTCCGGGTGCTCCGGTTTCCTCCCACACTCCAATGATGTGTGGGTTAGGTGCATTGGCCATGCTAAATTGCCCCTTAGTGTCAGGGGGACAAGGAGGGTAAATATGTGGGGTAATGGGGTTAGGTCCTGGGTTTGATTGTTGTCGGTGCAGACTCGATGGGCCAAATGGCCGCCTCCTGCACTGTAGGGATTCCAGGAGTGGGGACAGTTTCTCCCTGTCTTACTCTGATGTGGAGATGCCGGCATTGGACTGGGGTGGGCACAGTAAGAAGTCTCACAACACCAGGTTAAAGTCCAGCAGGTTTATTTGGTATCACGAGCTTTTGGAGCGCTGCTCCTTCATCAGGTGAGTGGAGGATTGGGTTCACAAACAGGGCTATCCGTTTTGGAATCAAGTTTGCCATAGAATACGACTTTTGAATTATGCTGGATTTGCATACAGTAACTTAAATGCAGCAAGTGTGTCAAGATACACGACAGCGCAGAGTCGCTGAGCAGAAACTGATAGCCAAGTTCCGCACACATGACGACGGCCTCAACCGGGATCTTGGGTTCATGTCACACTATCTGTAACCCCCCACGACTTGCCTGGGCTTGCAAACTCTCACCAACTGTCCTGGCTGGAGACAATACACATCTCTTTAACCTGTGCTTAACCCTCTCTCCACTCACATTGTCTGCACCTGTAAAGACTTGATTACCTGTTAAGACTCGCATTCCAACCATTATCTTGCAATTGAGTCTTTGTCTATACATGCCGTATTTGTGAACCCAACTCTCCACTCACCTGATGAAGGAGCAGCGCTCCGAAAGCTCGTGATACCAAATAAACCTGTTGGACTTTAACCTGGTGTTGTGAGATGTTTTTACTCTCTCCAGCCCCCCTCATGATTTTGAACATCTCTTATCAATTCTCCTCTCAGCCTCCTTCCCTCCAAGGAGAACAGTCCCAACCTCTCCAATCCATCCTCATAGCTGGAATATCTCATTGCTGGAACCATTCTGCTTGGAGTTGCTTGTGCTGTTTATTTAATATTGACATGGCTGGTTTACCCCAGTCACAGTGCAGCTGGAAAACGATCTGTGCGCTATCTTACTGACTTATTTCCTTATTTCTCATAGCACAGGTGCAGCAATGATCAATGGTTCTCATCACCCATCATCATCTTCGTCTGTCAATGATGTGTCCTCCATGTCAACGGATCCAACACTGGCCTCAGACACCGACAGCAGTCTAGAGACTTCAGCGGGACCTCTGGGCTGCTGCAGATGACTAGCCTCCCTCTCTCTGGGCTCTGATTGTTTGCGCTAAGTGGTAGAGAGGGTAGACCAGCTTTTAAAAAGCTCCAACTGTGTTTTAATTTTATTGGAATCAAGTTTGCCATAGAATACTACTCTTGAATTATGTTGGATTTACATACAGTAACTTAAATGCAGCAACCTTTCGTGTGGGGAGCAAGTAACCCCAAAGCATGACTTGTACACTTGTAACGGACTGACATTTAACACCATTACATTTGGGGTCTGTTTTGGGTGGAAAGATGATCGCAAAACACAAATAAGCTCCAGACTCGGTACGTGGAGGGACAACTTAGTTAGGCTACTTTTCACATTCTCTCTCTCTCTTGCATGAAGTGGTTTAAACCATTCAAACATTCTAAGATCTTTTCTACTCCAGTTGGCTCTGGCTTACTGCTAAGTTGTGGACTAGGGCAACCAGTCATTGTATTTCAAAAACGCAGAAGCGCCAGTGTCCGTGATAGATTATGGTTAGCTACCTGTTTACATTACACATCCAAAGCTTGGGTGCATTTTAATATTAATGCAACCCGTTTAGGGCAAGGCTAATGGGTACAAATTTGGCAGTATTCAAACCAACGCAAAAGGATTACCTCCAGCTAACAGGGAGTAGGAAAAATGAGAAGTGAGAGTGGTGCAGGAACCCAAGTGAAGACGGCGCAAAACAAGTGTCATTTCTAGAATCAGTGCCAGGTTTTTAAACCTATTCTAACAGGATCACCTTGCCTCCTCTTCCGATTACAAGTAATTTGGTTAATTCCTTCCTGTTACACCCGGAACCCATTATTACAGTGCCCTGTAATAATAATGAATTAATTTGGAGCTGACCCTTTCAAACGCAACTTGTCAAAATGCCAAGAATTGATGGGAGTACGGTTATATTCCAGGCGGACACCACACACTTCACAGGTGACAGAACCAACGCGTCAAAAGAGGTTTTTTAGATAATTGATGAACTACCTCACACAATCGACATACCATTTCAAGGCCCACCGAGACTGCCCAACCTTCCCCGCCCATTCAGTGCGATATGGAATGTAACCATTTTGATTTATTTCTGCTGTTAAGTGTCTCTGGTCCACCCGCCAGGAGTTAACCAAATTTGCGGCTGAAACTATGGTGTAGGAGGAAATAATATTGTTATACGTGTACTTTGTATGTTAGAGAGATGTTTAATGCATCTGTATATTTGTTTTTCCTCATAGTTAATGTGCAACGATACTTGCGAATTGTGATACAAATTTGATTGTGAAGATGGGATAGCTGTGTTGTGGTATACGTATTTTGGAGGACACTGGGGTTGTGAAGGGATTGTAGTATTTTTTGCCCCCCCTTTCCCCCCCTCCCCCCACTATTTTTACTTCAGTTAAAAACTAGTGTACGATGGATTGTAAGATTGTAATAAATGCCACGGTTAGGTAGTTGAGGACTTGATGCCTGCATCTGCTCCTTGGGTTAATTTATTTTTTTAAGTGTCTATTTGTGCTGAAGGCTTATTGGGTTTTTAACGCCTTCTATGTTTCTATCCAGTATGGACTGCAGGGATGTCTGCAGCTCGTGGGATATTGCGAACGAGATAATGGTTTGTGTTCATGAATCATCTTAACGATTGACAATTTTTGTACCGACGATAGCCATCTTTAGTCAGTAACGAAAAGAAATGAAAATGATTTGCTTTTACACGTGTGCAACAGTGAGCTGACCCAGGAGTTTGCACTATAGGATTTTGTGATTTCATGTGACATTAGATTGATGTGGAGATGCCGGCGTTGGACTGGGATGGCCACAGCAAGAAGTCTCACAACACCAGCTTAAAGTCCAACAGGTTTATTTGGTAGCACGAGCTTTCGGAGCGCTGCTCCTTCATCGGGTGAGTGGAGAGTTGGATCAACAAACACGGCATTGTATAGACAGAGACTCAATTGCAAGATAATGGTTGTAGACTGTTTAGACTCGCATTCCAACCATTATCTTGCAATTGTGTGTGTGTCTATACATGCCGTGTTTGTGAACCCAACTCTCCACTCAACTGATGAAGGAGCAACGCTCCAAAAGCTCGTGATTCCAAATAAACCTGTTGGACCTTAACCTGGTGTTGTGAGTCTTCTTATTGTGGATTGGGTGAACCAAAACGAACCACGTCCCGAAACACGGGACGAGTTCCGGATTTCCTAACACGCTGCTTTAAACAGCTTCTGAAACTTTGATTCCCTCCTACTGAGAATTCTCTCGGTCTCCCTCAGTACGTTCATGGCCTAGCCCTTCTGTGCCAGAGGTGGATCATCCTCTTAACGCTGGATGAGTTTAAGCCACAATTTGATTTAAATGCCTGTCTGATTAGACTGGCTACAATAGGATTAACAGTAGGAGTTAAATTGCGTTTTGGACTCTGTGCACCATCCCCCCTCTCCCCCCCCCCCCCCCCCCCCCACCCCTCCCAAAGTAACTGCGTGTGAAATTAAGTAAAGTAACTTGGCAATTGGATGTAAGCTCATTTTCAATTAGGTATTAGGACTTCATTATGTTAATGTGTAGCTTAACATATCACATTTCCACTCCCCACCCATACCATCTCTGTCCTCGTACAGAGAAACCGCCTATTTCTTCTGTGTGTGTGTGTGTCACTGGCAAAGCTAGCATTAATATCTATCCCTCAGACTGAATAGCCAGGCCATTTCAGAGGGCCGTGAGGAATTGAGTTCTGAAAACTGGATAAGGGCAGTTGCTCTTCTTTCCTTAAAAGACACCGGCGGAATTTTGCAACCATTTTGTACTTACACGGGTCACCGTTTTTTTTTAAAAACACTACAATTTAAAAAATTATTCCAAGCTTTTTAATTAAGTTTAAAGCTTATTTATTAGTCACAAGTAGGCTTACATTAACCCTGCAATGAAGTTGCTGTGAAAATCCCCTAGTCGCCACACTCCCGGTGCCTGTTCGGGTACACTGAGGGAGAATTTAGCGCGGCCAATCCACCTAACCCGCACATCTTTCGGACTGTGGGAAGAAACCGGAAGAAACCCACGCAGACACGGGGAGAACGTGCAGACTCCGCACTGACAGTGTCCCAAGCTGGGAATCGAACCCGGGTCCCTGGGCGCTGTGAGGCGGCAGTGCTAACCCACTGTGACTTGTCCCCAACTGCCCTGGTGGGAATTGAACTCCCACTTGTATTCATTAGTCCAGGTCTGTGGCTTGCCAGTCAGAGTAAGATGACCACGAAAAACCACCACACAATGATAGGTTAAAAAAGGAAAAGGTACAACTGCTGGAAATTTTCACAAAGTGCTCCAAATATACAGCAGGTCAGAACAGTGGCTGAGAGAGGGACTGGGGGAAATTTGTGGCAACATCCAGCATTATCAGTTTGAGAAATGTAAACCTATCTTTTCTCTTTGTCGATGTTGTCTGTCCTGTTCTGTATTTGGCAGTGTTTGCTCTTTTTATTTGAGTTGTAAAGCTTGTTTTCTGTGTCTTAAACCACCAGGATACCAAGATCGCCTCAGTGTTGTTGTCCATGTCATTTGAATGATGACTCACTTTTTCAATTATATCGATAAGAATCCCTACAGGGACTACTAGCTTAGAGGTTTAAAAGAAAAAGGGGACGGCATGGACAAGTTGGGCCGAAGGGCCTGTTTCCATGCTGTAAATCTCTATGACTCTACATTGCAGAAGGAGGCCATTCGGCCCATCGAGTCTGCACCGACCACAATCCCACCCAGGTCCTATCCCCATAACCCCATGCATTTACCCCTAGCTAGTCCCTCTGACACTAAGGGGCAATTTAGCATGGCCAATACACCTAACCTGCACATCTTTGGACTGTGGGAGGAAACGGGGAGAATGTGCAGACTCCGCACAGACAGTGACCCCAAGCCGGGAATCGAACCCGGGTCCCTGGCGCTGTGAGGCAGCAGTGCTAACCCACTGTGCCACTGTGCCGCCCATATCCTGAGTTTCACGGTGCTTATGCTCCATTCGCCACCTCCTTCCCCAGAATAATTCACTCTCTTTACGAATTACGTTTGCGTTTACACAACAGTTCTCCCTATTGTGTGTGTCATTTACAAATAATTATGTTGTTGGTGCCAAATTTGTAAAGGGGTCGGGGGGATTTGGTTTGCGGTAACTAATGTTTTCACGCGATATTTGCCAGTCACTTGCAGATGACCCTCTCTGGGCCAATTCCTTCAGTAAGCCATTTTTCTTATGTCCGCACTGGCCCCCGTAGAAAATTCTGACGTTTTACGTGAAGCTACATTTTGTGACTTTGTATTTCATGCTTTGTCAACGCTCCATAATCTTCCAATGTGGAAAAATAAATGTTGGAAGTGTCATTTTTTGAGTTGTTATCTGACATGTTTATCTCTGGGGAGGGGTGTGGATGGGGGGGGGGGAAGGGTGTGGATGGGGGGGTGATGCAGACAATTTGGGGAAAATGAGCAAGTGATTCCGTATCTTTGGAAAGAGTTGATTATGCCATTCCAATAATCCTAAAGTTGACTGCTCCCAATCAGATTGACTGATAAGCCATCTGGATGCATTAAACTCGCTTTTTCTTGCATTTAACTGCTTCCTGGGTGAAATCGTGCTTGAAAAAATGGAGTGTATGTTTCAACAAAATGCCACATTTAAAATGAATAAATCATGGCACAGGGTTTCTTTCAGTTTGTCTGTTTTTTTTAATGAGACGTTGATCTGATTGGAGTTGCGGTAGCAATGTTTTGGCAACAACTATTTCCTGTGGTAATGAATTCCACAGGCTCACCACTCTTTGGGTGAAGAAATGTCTCCTCATCTCCGACCTAAATGGTCTACCCTGAATCCTCAGACTGTGACCCCTGGTTCTGGACAGCCCCACCATCAAGAACATCCTTCCTGAATCCACCCTGTCTAGTCCTGTTAGAATTCTATAAGTCTCTATGAGATTCCCCCCTCGTCCGTCTGAACGCCAGTGAAAACAATCCTAATCTAGTCAATCTTCCCTCCTCCATCAGTCCCACCATCCGCGGAAAAAGCTTGGTAAACCTTTGCTGCACTCCCTTGAGAGCAAGGACCTCCTTCCACAGAAAAGGAGACCAAAACTGCCCACAATACTCTAGGTTTCATCATAGAATTCACCATAGAATTATGTAAATTTACCTACAGACATTGGGAAGAACCCTTTCAATGTCGCTCGTCAACCTCTTACTTCATTGTGTCAACTGTGGAGCACAGGCTTAACCCCATTTATTCTTTTCCCACATTTACTGCATGGATGCTCACAGAATTGATTTACATGTGGAATAGTATTTAAAAACCTAAAACAATGTATGGTGCCCAGCGATGGTCTAATTGACGTGCTGTAGATTCTGCCAGGTGTCAGACCTCAGAAGACATGATTTGTTGCCAGTTCTGTCTTCTCGATCATAGAGCTACAACTCAACAGTCCAATTGCTCTACCATAGAATCCCGACAGGAGGAGGCCATCGAGTCTGTACTGACTCTCCGAAAGAGCATCTTACCGAGGCCCAACTCCCGCCCTTTCCCCATAACCCCACACATTTACCCTGACTAATCCACCTAACTGCACATCTTTGGACACTAATGGGCAATTTAGCATGGCCAATCCTACTAATCCACGCATCTTTGGACACCAAGTAGCAATTTAGCATGGCCAATCCTACTAATCCACGCATCTTTGGACACTAATGGGCAATTTAGCATGGCCAATCCTACTAATCCACGCATCTTTGGACACCAAGTAGCAATTTAGCATGGCCAATCCACCTAACCTACACATCTTTGGACATATGGAATCCCTACAGTGCAGAAGGAGCCCATTGAGCCTGCACTGACAACAATCCTAACCTCGTAACTCCACGTAATGACCTTGTTTAAGGGCCAATTTAGCATGGCCAATCCACTTAACCTGCACATCTTTGGAGTGTGGGAGGAAACTGGAGCACCCGGAGGAAACCCACGCAGACACAGGGAGAAATGTGCAAACTCCACACAGACAGTGACCCAAGGCCGGTATTGAACCCAGATCCTTGGTGCTGTGAGGCAGCAGTGCTAACCACTGTGCCATCCTTCCATGCCACATCTTCTAGACAACTTCAGTTTGGTTATTTGAGAGTTGTTTGGGTTGTGGGATTTGTTTGAACCATATTGATGTAAATCATTTAAAGCTTCAAGTACCCAGTTTAAGATGTCTGCTGAATAGTGTTGCACCCGGTGTGGCTTAAAGCTAAATCTAGCAACATTAGCCATATGTAATATTCAGTGTTGACTGGAAGGTAAAGTATGTTGGTGAAACCAAAAGAGAAAACGCTGGAAAATCTCAGCAGGTCTGGCAGCATCTGTAAGGAGACAAAAGAGCTGACGCTTCGAGTCCAGATGACCCTTTGTCAAAGCTTTGTCCCCTTTGACAAAGGGTCACGTGGACACGAAACGTCAGCTCTTTTGTCTCCTTACAGATGCTGCCAGACCTGCTGAGATTTTCCAGCGTTTTCTCTTTTGGTTTCAGATTCCAGCATCTGCAATAATTTGCTTTTTTTCCAGTGTTTATTATATGATAGCTGGTTACTTTGGTCTGCGGTATTGCTTGGAATAACTTTTTGCAGGAGACATCCATAGCTAATGCTAATCTAAATGCAGAAGCTGGACTTGTTCCATGAAGAGCTGCTGTTTGGTAAATGAATTTGCATTACCAATACCTTTGGGACTTTCTGATGAGATGGATCACGAGTGCTGCAAACTGTTGATCTTTGGTTCAAGTCTTGCAGAATCAGAACTCGCTGACGCCTGGTTCCAGCTTCTGGAGCACAATGTTGAGTAAGCATTTTGTTCCCTTTTTGATTCACGTAATTAGTTAGAATAACATTTGGCTGTTCTAAGTACTGTGTGAAATTCTAATAGTGCAATTGCCAGATTGTCACTTTTCTTGTCATCATTGTCATACAGAACAGAGGAGGCCCTTCGACCCATCAAGTCTGTACTGACAAAACTGCACCTAATCCCACTTGCCAGCACTTGGCCCATAGCCTTGAGTGTTATGACATTTCAAGTGCTCATCCAGGTACTTTTTAAAGGATGTGAGGCATCCCACCTCCACCACCCTCCCAGACAGCGCATTCCAGACCATCACTACCCTCTGAGTAAAAAAAAAACCTTTCTTCAAATTCCCCCTAAACCTCCTGTCCCCACCTCAAAATCACGCCCCCTAGTTATTGACCTTCAACTAAGGGGAACAGCTACTTCCTGTCTATACCCCTCATAATCTCATACACCTCAATCATATGGCTAATGTCGCTAGATGTAGCTTTAAGCCCCACCGGGTGTGGTCTTCTCTGCTCTTAAGAAAACAACCCAAGCCTATCCAGCCTCTCTTCATAGCTCAAAGGCTCCATCCCGGGCAGCATCCTGGCGAATCTCCTCTGCACCCCCTCAAGTGCTGTCATATCCTTCCCATAGTGAGGTGACCAGAACTGCACACAGTGCTCCAGCTGTGGCCTAACCAAAGTTTTATACAGCTCCAACATAGAAGAGTCATAGAATCCCTACAGTGCAGAAGGAGGCTCATCGGGTCTGCACTAGCTCTCCGCAAACAATCCCACCCTGGCCCAATCCTGTCACCCCACATATTTACCCTGCTAATCACCTTAACCTACGCATCTTGGGACACTAAAGGGCAATTTAGCATGGGCAATTTAGCATGGCCAATCCACCTAACCTGCACATCTTTGGACTGTGGAAGGAAACTGGAGCACCCGGAGGAAACCCACGCAGACACGGGGAGAATGTGCAAATTCCACACTGACAGTGACCCAGGCCGGGAATTGAACCCGGGTCCCTGACACTGTGAGGCAGCAGTGCTAACCACCGTGCTGCCATGGGTGAAGTGCTGAGATAGACTAGGTTAAGACTTTGATACAATGGGCGAGGACATAGAATGCACTCAAGCTTCTTGAAGATGTTGCGAGGAATGTTGTTATAATAAGTCCGATGGCATTTCCAGAAAACTGATTTCAACCCAATAGCAAAGGGCGAAGATGATTGAGTTTGCCTTGGTGTGTGTAAATGGAGAACTGATTCATTGAAGTCCCAGTTCTTCCAGGGGTACGAAGGAGCTCCAAAATGAATACATTGTGTAGATTTTCTCAGTAACTGTATGCTACATGTTTGATTGAAATGTTAATTAGCCTGTGGTACATTTATGCACCAGCAGAAGGTTTAGGGAGAATTTGCAGAAAGGTTTTTTCACCCAGAGGGTGGTGAAGGTCTGGAATGCGCTGCAGAGGGTGGCGGGTTGCCTCACATCCTTTAAGTACCTGCTTGTAGCCAAGGCTATTTCTCAAAAGGTGACCTGCTTTCCAGTCTAAATTGATTTTGAGTTGATTTTATTATTGTCACATGTATTTGTATGAAAAGTATTGTTTCTTGTGCGCTATACAGACAAAGCATACCGTTCATAGAGAAGGAAAGGAGAGGGTGCAGTCTGTAGTGTTACAGTCATAGCTAGGGTGTAGAGAAAGATCAACTTAATATAAGGTAGGTCCATTCGAAGGCCTGATGGCAGCAGCTGTTCTTGAGTCGGTTGGTACGTGACGACACGCATTTATATCTTTTTCCCAATGGAAGAAGGTGGAAGAGAGAATGTCCGGGGCGCGTGGGGTCCTTGATTATGCTGGCTGCTTTTCCAAGGCAGCGGGAAGTATAGACAGAGTCAATGAATGGGAGGCTGGTTTGAATGATGGACTGGGCTACGTTCACAACCCTGTCTAGTTCTTTGCGGTCTTGGGCAGAGTAGGAGCCATACCAAGCTGTGATACAACCAGAAAGAATGCTTTCTATGGTGCATCTGTAAAAGTTCAAACCAGGGGAGCTGGTCTGGGAATTGCGGGGCTCATTGTAGCTGATGGCAATAAAAGCAAAATACTGCAGATGCTGGAATCTGAAACAAAAACAGAAAATGCTGGAAAATCTCAGCATGTCTGACAGCGTCTGTGGAGAGAGAATAGAGCCAATGTTTCGAGTCTAGATGACCCTTTGTCAGAGCCCTAATGGTGTATTTGTCTAAATGGACCTACCTTATATTAAGTGGATCTTTCTCTACATCCTAACTATGACTGTAACACTACATTCTGCATTCTCTTCTTTCCTTCTCTACGTACGGTATGCTTTGAATGTATAGTGTGCGAGAAACAAAATGCTTTTCACAGTATATTAATACATGTGAGAATACAGAACAAAGAGATCTCGGGATACAGGTTCATAGATCCTTGGAAGTGGAGTCACAAGTGGACAGAGTGGTGAAGAAGGCATTCGGCATGCTTGGTTTCATCGGTCAGAACATTGAATACAGGAGTTGGGACGTCTTGTTGAAGTTGTACAAGACATTGGTAAAGCCACACTTGGAATACTGTGTACAGTTCAGGTCACCCTATTATAGAAAGGATATTATTAAACTAGAAAGAGTGCAGAAAAGATTTACTAGGATGCTACCGGGACTTGATGGTTTGAGTTATAAGGATAGACTGGGTGGACTGGGACTTTTTCTCTGGGGCTTAGGGGTGCTCTTATAGAGATCTATAAAATAATGAGGGGCATTATCAGCTAGATAGTCATATCTTTTCCCAAAGGTGGGGGAGTCTAAAACTAGAGGGCATAGGTTTAAGGTGAGAGGGGAGAGATACGAAAGGTCCAGAGGGGCAATTTTTTCACACAGAGGGTGGTGAGTGTCTGCCAGAGATAGTAGTAGAAGTGGATACAATTTTATCTTTTAAAAAGCGTTTAGACAGTTACATAGGTAAGATGGATATAGAGGGATATCGGCCAAACGCGGGCAATTGGGACTAGCTTAGGGGTTTAAAAAAAAGGGTGGCATGGACAAGTTGGGCTGAAGGGCCTGTTTCCATGCTGTAAACCTCGATGACTCTAATAAATCAAATAAACAGTTCATGCATTTTTGTTTATTTGGTTTCCGCCCTGGGGTCTCCGAGTAGGGTTTTGATTAGGTTGATTGACAGAGAGAGAGTCATGTGCTTAATGGGAGGAGCTAAGCTTGCAGGGGAGATGCGTGGTTTCTTTTTCATTTTTAAAGACAAGTAGTTCCTGCCTGGTTCTGAAACATCATTTCCTCTCAATGCCAACATAACAAATTGTTGGCGTCCAGTCTAACTTCATAATGTACCGTGGGAGTTTCTGATCTGTACCCTAACACTCGTGACCCAGTCAACGGCTAACAAAGTGTGCTTAACCCAGCTCCTTCAGATGTTGACTCGCTTAACTCTGCGTTTTTCCAACACGTTTTATTATTTCAGTGTTCCAGTAGTCCACTGATTTTCAAAAGCATTGCCTGATGAGGATTTGAATTTTTTTGAAGATGGTTTCAGTGGTAGAGGTGGGTTGCGGGGGGGAGGCGGGGAATTAAGCAGGGATTTATAGAATCCCTACTGTGCAGAAGGAGGCCATTCGGCCCATCGAGCCTATCCCACCCAGGCCCTAACCCCGTAACCCCACGTATTTACCCTGCGAATCCTCCTGACACTCGGGGGCAATTTAGCATGGCCAATCAACCTAACCCACACATTTTTGGAGTGTGGGAGGAAACCGGAGCACCCGGAGGAAATCCACGCAGGCACAGCAAACTCCGCACAAACAGTGACCCGAGGCCAGAATTGAACCCGGGTCCCTGGCATTGTGAGGCAGCAGTGCTGATCGCTGTGCCACCAGATTTAATTTTCTGCTCATATGATAGGGGAGGCGATGGCTTATTGGTATTATCGCTAGACTATTAATCCAGAAACTCAGCTAATGTTCTGAGGACCCGGGTTCAAATCCCGCCACGGCAGATGGTGGAATTTAAAATCAATAAATAATACCTGGAATTAAGAATCTGCTGATGAAAAACCATTGTCGATTATCAGAAAAACCCATGTGGTTCACTAATGTCCTTTCGGGAAGGAAATCTGCTGTCCTTACCCGGTCTGGCCTACATGTGACTTCGGAGCCACAGCAATGTGGTTGACTCTCAACTGCCCTCTGAAATGGCCAAGCAATTGTATCAATAAAGGGCACCTAGGGATGGGCAATAAACGCTGGCCAGCCAGCGACGCCCATCAAAGAATTCCGACAGTGACGAAGGAGGCCATTCGGCCCATCGAGTCTGCACCAACCACAATACCACCCAGGCCCTATTCCCGTAACCCCACATATTTACCCTGCTAATTCCCCTGACACTAGGGTCAATTTAGCATAGCCAACCAATCTAACCAGCACGTCTTTCGGACTGTGGGAGGAAACACACACACACACACACGGGGAGAACGTGCAAAGTGACCCGGGGCCTGAATCGAACCCGCGTCCCTGGCGTTGTGAGGCAGCAATGCTAACCACCGTGCCGCCCCCTTGTTGCAGGAATGAATCTTAACGAAAAAAGCACGTCAAGTACCAAGCTTCACCTTGAAAGTTTTGTAAATAATTGCAAACTGGTCAATCTTTTTTTTTTCTCTTTAAAAAGCATAATATATTCAATACAAGAACAGTTACGAGCCCCTTCACTTGCAAGCTCCTTTACAAATAGTGCAAAAAAAAAACCCCACAAATACATCAACGGCATTCGTCGGACATTTCAAAATCGGAAAAGTCTTGCGCGAAAGACATGCTTGAATCTCCAAACTGTATGTGCAAATTGGTTCACGCGTCAAGCAATAATTTATTATCACAAGGTTAGGGACCTTATTTTCAAAGACAACTTCATCATTTTAATGGGCTGTTGGGAGTTGAACTGAATAGTCTGCAAACCTGGCTCCCCAAGGCACAGACGTTGTGATATCTTGCTGTCCCGGAACTGTGATTAGCAATTTAATCTTTAAAAATAAGGCATATATATATACACACATTTATATTAATACTGCTGTCACCATATCTGTTACATGTCCTATCTCAGACCAGCAGGTAAACAATTTGCTGTATTAAAGTTTATTCATTATTAGCGTCACAAGGCTCACATTAACACTGCAATGAAGTTACTGTGAAAATCCCCCAGTCGCCACACTCCGGTGCCTGTTCGGGTACACCGAGGGAGAATTTAGCACGGCCAATGCGCCCAAACCGGCACGTCTTTCAGAGGAGACCGGAGCACCCGGAGGAAACCCGCGCAGACACGGGGAGAACGTGCAAACTCCGCACAGTCACCCAAGCCGGGAATTGAACCCAGGTCCCTGGCGCTGTGAGGTAGCAGTGCTAACTACTGTGCCACCGTGACGTATTCTTAGTTACTTGGAGTCACTGTAATAACGCGACGTACAGCTAGCCTGTCCAGGGAAAGCAAGGATGCAGCACCATCACTGTCCTGAGTTTGTACATTTAAAAAAAAAATACACACAAAAGAAAATCTGCATTGCTTGCGGATTCAAGCTACGTGTTATCCAGCATTCCCGTCAAGTTGTTTCCAAACATGAACAGAATGTAACTAGCTGGGAATCGTTGAACACCCAGGGGTGTTTCTTTCGTAACGCCATCTGATATTGTACGCTCCCACAGGCTGTCTCTGTCCCCCATCGTTTTTTTTTTAATGGGAGGGAGAATGCACTTAACCGCAGTCAAAAGAATAACGCTGATTCTACATGGTTCCGTCTTTTGGGCCTGGTGTTGTGTTACACCATACGGTCATCTCTCTCTGCTGACTCCCCATTTCGAAGGAAGGATGTGCTGTCCTTGGAGAGAGTCCAGAGGAGGTTCACGAGAATGATCCCAGGAATGAAAGGTTAGGTTTGACCAGTTAAAGTCCAACAGATCTATGAAGGAGCAGCACTCCGAAAGCTTGTGATTCCAAGTAAACCTGTTTTAACCTAGTGTTGTGAGACTTCTTACTATGCCCACCCCAGTCCAACACCGGCATCTCCACATCTTGACGTATGAAGACTCTGGATCTCTATTCAATGGAGTTTAGAAGGATGAGGGGGAATCTCATTGAAACTTACAGAATAATGAAAGGTCTGGATAGAGTGGACGTGGGGAAGATGTTTCCATCAGTGGGAGAGACTGGGATCCGAGGGCACAGCCTCAGAGTAAAGGGACAACCCTTTAGAACTGAGATGAGGAGGAATTTCTTCAGCCAGAGGGTGGCGAATCTGTGGAATTCATTGCCACAGAGGAGGCCAGGTCATTGAGTGTGTTTAAGACAGAGATAGGTTCTTGATTGGTGAGGGGATCAAACGTTATGGGGAAAAGGAAGAATGAGGATGAGAAACTTATCAGCCATGATTGAATGGTAGAGCAGACTCGATGGGCCGAATAGCCCAATTCTGCTCCGATATCTTATGGTCCTTCCTGCCTCCACAATGTACTATGGGCCTATTTGGGTTAAAGATGGGACTTGTTCCACCAGTTTCAGGATTTTCTTTTCCTGCCCTTTCTAACTGAAAGCCATGGTAGCAACAATACTGACGGGCGGCACGGTAGCACAGTGGTTAGCACTGCTGCTTCACAGCTCCAGGGTCCTGGGTTCGATTCCCGGCTTGGGTCACTGTCTGTGTGGAGTTTGCACATTCTCCTCGTGTCTGCGTGGGTTTCCTCCGGGTGCTCCGGTTTCCTCCCACAGTCCAAAGATGTGCGGGTTAGGTTGATTGGCCAGGTTAAAAATTGCCCCTTAGAGTCCTGGGATATGTAGGTTAGAGGGATTAGCGGGTAAAATATGTGGGGGTAGGGCCTGGGTGGGATTGTGGTCGGTGCAGACTCGATGGGCCGAATGGCCTCCTTCTGCACTGTAGGGTTTCTATGATATTCTATGACTGCCCACTTTATGTTGAGCTAACTGCGGGGGGTGGCGGGGGGGGTCTCTGCTTGTTCTTAGCACACCCGGGCGATGTAGCCAGCACTCCCCACCCTACTGTTGTTATTCCAATAACAATCCCTGCTGGAAAATGTTCTGGAACCGTGCGCCCAGAGATCTGGACTGTGACGCACACTGCAGTTGGATAGCCTGTTAATGCATAAAAGCGAATGACTGCGGATGCTGGAATCTAATGCTGGAAAATCTCAGCGGGTCTGACAAGCATCTGTGGAGAGAGAGAAATCAGAGCGAACTGGATGAATCTTCATCAGAGCTGGGCTGTAATGCACGCTGGCTGTAAGGTTAGCTATGAGAGATGGCCTATATGAGTGGACATCGTAGAATCATCATTGAATCCCTCCAGCGCAGAAGGAGGCCATTCGAGTCTGCACTGACAACAATCCCACCCAAACCCTATCACTGTAACCCCATGTATTTACCCTAGCTAGTCCCCCTGACACTAAGGGGTAGTTTAGCTTGGCCAATCCACCTAACCTGCACATGTTTGGAGTGTGGGAGGAAACAGGAGCACCCGGAGGAAACCCAGACAGACACGGGGAGAACGTGCAAACTCCACACAGACAGTGACCCGAGCCGGGAATCGAACCCGGGACCCTGGCGCTGTGAGGCAGCAGTGCTAACCCACTGTACCACCCTGCCGTGCCATGAAACAAAATTAAAATAAATTAGTCTCTCATTAGTAAATGTAGATTTGTACAGATAGCAGTATTTGGTACAGTTGGTTGCTGTAAGGGTGGATGGGAGGGTTAGGGTTAGTGAACTACCTGTTAACAGGATGGGGGATAGTGGTTTTCACCATTCTCTATCAGTGGGGAGAGTGTGTGTGATGTCTGATTATGATGCAGCCACGTACCAACTGAGCAAGGGTGGCACCCAGTGACTCTGGGTGGGTGGGTGGACTGGGTGATGGTTAACCTGTTTGATCCACATCTCATATTCTATTCCCATTCCTAAATCCCCTGATTTCAATTCCTTTTTACTCTTCCCTGAATCCGAGATTCCCTGACATTCTCCCCGATTGAGGTTTCTCGGTATGTTGGTGAACACAGACGCACCAATCCCTGTCTGTCCCCCGAATCAAACCCTCACTTCACACTGCTTACCTTTCAAACACATTCCTCCTCCCCACCTCATTTCCAAGTGGCGGATTGTCCTGTTATCTCAGACAACAGCCAAGGGCTCAACGTTGTTTAACTGAGTGTCACAAAGGATATGCCCCCCGCCCCCACTTTAAAACACATCCCCTTTCAGCCACTCTGATCCACCCCTCCCAACACATCCCTGCATATAATTTAAGGATTGCATTTACACAGGTGCTGGACAGTCATTGAGTAATTCGGTCCTCTTGTGGAGTTCTGTTGGATTGAAACCGCGCTGGTCAATTAAACATCACGGTAATTCATTGAATCATCATGGAATCCCTGCAGTGCAGGAGAGGCCATTTGGCCCATCAAGTCTGCACCGACTCTCTGACAGAATATCTTACCCAGGCGCCCTCCCCTGCCCTATCCCTATAGCCCCACACATTTAGCATGGCCAGTCCACCTAATCTGCACGTCTTTGGACACTGTGAGGCAATTTAGCATGACCAATCCACCTTAGCTGTACATCTTTGGACACTGAGGGGCAATTTAGCATGGCCAGTCCACCTAAGCTGT
This sequence comes from Mustelus asterias, assembly GCF_964213995.1. Lineage (NCBI taxonomy): Eukaryota > Metazoa > Chordata > Chondrichthyes > Carcharhiniformes > Triakidae > Mustelus > Mustelus asterias. The sequence goes on along the minus strand of NC_135828.1, from coordinate 19,638,765 downwards.
ACATCTTCGGACACTAAGGGACAATTTGGCATGGCCAGTCCACCTGACCTGCACATCTTGGGACACTAAGGGGCAATTTAACATGGCCAATCCATCTAACCCTCACATCTTTGGACTGTGGGAGGAAATTGGATCACCCGGAGAAAACCCACGCAGACACGGGGAGAACGTGCAATCTCCACACAGACAGTCACCCGAGGCCGGAATTGAACCCGGGTCCCTGGCGCTGTGAGGCAGCAGTGCTAACCACTGTGCCACCGTGCCGCCCTTGACAGGGATAAAGAGCCACATCCCTGTGGTGTAAGTGCAGGTGCTTTGAAACCCATGGGTTGTGCCAGTGGGAATGAATCAAAATCCATTTTCTCATGGGTACCACGTGGTGAATAGTGTGTTCGGATGTCACGGTGAACATGAAAGCCCATGTTTCATGTTTAGAGCGTGGTTTGCTTTCACTGATGTGAGAATTTGTTGGAAGTGGTTAAAGGCAGAGGTAAAACGAATCGTGTCATTGCTGGCTCTTGTCTGAGTGCATCAGTGCTGGAAGTGTACAGTCATGAAGTGTAATGAATTCTGCTCGGGGGGGCTTGCAAAGTGGCTGCGGAAATGATGAGCGACGGAGTTACATATTCAAAATGGCTTCTGACTGGGGTGAAAGGGGTTAAAACGTCCCAGCTAGGAACAGGATTGCAATTTGGGGAGCAGGCGGCGTATCTGGAGAGGTCAAAATGACAGCCAGCGAGTTCTCAGAGGGAGCATTATAACATCCATCGTGTAGACGTCACTTCAACTCTTAAAGAAGTGTCGGTTTATATTTTGGACACAACTCCAGTAGATGTGGTAAAGAAGGCATGCTTCCCTTTATTGGTCGGGGCACTAAGTACAAGATGCCATGTTGCAGCTTTATAAAACTTTGGTTCGGCCGCCCTTAAGCGTTCAATTCTGGTCGTCACATTACAGGAAGGATGGGGAGGCTTTGGAGAGGGTGCAGAAGAGGTTTACCAGGATGCTGCCTGGATTAGAGGGTATGGGATATAAGGAGAGGCTGAACAAACTAGGGGTTGTTTTCTCTGGAGCGGCGGAGGCTGAGGGGAGATCTGATAGAAATCGATAGAATTATGAGAGGCATGGATAAGGTTGACAGTCAGAATCTTTTTCCCAGAGTTGAAATGTCTAATACTAGGGGCCGCGCACTTAAGGTGAGAGGGGGAAGGTTCAAAGGAGATGTGAGGGGCAAGTTTTTTACACAGAGAGTGATCGGTGTCTGGAACGCGCTGCCAGGGGTGGTGGAGGCAGCAGATACAATAGGGGTGTTTAAGGGGCTTTTAGATAAACACATGAATATGCAAGGAACAGAGGGATATGGACCAAGGGCAGGCAGAAGGGATTAGTTTAATTTGGCGTCATGTTCGGCACAACATCGTGGGCCGAAGGGCCTGTTCCTGTGCTGTACTGTTCTGTGTTTAACCCCACAGGCCACCCAGCGAAATATGATGGAAACCCTAGTTTCTCATGAGCTAATTAGTGTCCTTTGTAAACTAAACTAATCCGCCCCACATCTCTCTTGGCCAGTTATCATCAGGCTTCTACACTGGTACTGGACTTGAGTCAAGTATTCTTTCATTTCACATTATCTGTATTGTTATTTAGCAGTTGGAGATTTAGATGTGCTTTGGTTGATAATTAATAGTCTAAATACCAGGCCCTCTCCCTTCAGATCCACAGTTTTCTTGTGAAAAATGTCCTTTGTATTTGCTTTGACCTGGCCAGTTCAATAAGTTACCAAAGGGAAAAAGGGGGAAACTTGATTGTCTTCATTATAAAAGATTAATATTTGTTTTTGATCCTCTGAATAGACTACAAATTAACAAGCAGTTGTTAAAGATCAGAGTCTCAATGGCCAGCAGTGATGAGGATTAGTAACCTGAGAATTCAGATGAATGAGGGGGGATCTCATAGAGACTTATAAAATTCTAACAGGACTAGACAGGGAAGATGCAGGAAGGATGTTCCTAATGGTGGGGCAGTCCAGAACCAGGGGTCACAGTCTGAGGATTCAGGGTAGACCATTTAGGACGGAGGTGAGGAGACATTTCTTCACCCAAAGAGTGGTGAGCCTGTGGAATTCATTACCACAGGAAGTAGTTGATGCCAAAACATTGAATGTATTCAAGGGGTGGCTGGATATAGCACTTGGGGCGAATGGGATCGAAGGTTATGGCAAGAATGCAAGATTAGGCTATTGAGTTGATTAGGCTATTGAGTTGGATGATCAGCCTTGATCGTGATGAATGGCGGAGCAGGCTCGAAGGGCCGAATAGCCTCCTCCTGCTCCTACCTTCCTTGTTTCTACGTCTTTTGGACTGTGGGAGGAAACCAGAGCACCCGGAGAAAACCCACGCAGACACAGGGAGAACGTGCAAACTCCGCACAGACAGTGACCCAAGCTGGGAATCGAACCCAGGTCCCTGGCGCTGTGAGGCAGCAGTGCTAAGGGAAGCATTCCCACGATCTGTTGTGTGTGGTTTTTGTTTTAATTCCTATCCCCTTTGATTGCTTTCCCCTTTCTCAATTATTTTTTTTTGCCTGTCTGCAGATTGTGCTAAATCTCAGGTTTCTGACGTCAGACAAGTTTGTATCAGGGTGAAGTGGTCAGTTGCTTATTAATGCAAACTGTAATTTGGACAAAATATCGCCAGCATCAAGCTGTGAGGTTCTACAAGAGTACCTCCAGGAGGTAGTCTTGTACAGTGCAAAATACATGTGGTAAAATTGCCATACAGTCTACTGGATTGCTTCACTTTTCCAATTAATTCTACCAGGAAGCTAGGTCATTTTCACTTGGAGTTCAGGTGCTAGTGAATGGATATTTTTTCATATGTGCACATATATAGAAATGTTTTCAGTATCTCTGACCAGAGTGTGATCTAGAACTGGTATTATAACTGGGGGGTTTGCTGTTCGTCCGATAGGTCTTACATTGGTACCTGTAAATATAACGAATTCCTCAGTTATATACACATTTTGACAATTCGGCTCCTCGTATCGGTAGTGGCGTCAAACACTGAGTGACAAAAAGCCTCGCGTTCAACCCTTGCCCAGTCTAATCATTTGTGCAAATATCACGGACGCATTATCATTTCAAAAACCAGCCAAAACCTGGAAATATACAGACACCGCGGAAAAATCCTGCCAAGCCTTTTTCCGGGGCGCGGGGGTGGGACCCACCACCCCATCGAACGCTATGCCGCAGCTTCTCAAGTGGGAGAACCGTCGGCTTGGAATGTTTTTGGAGCGGAGATAAGACAGAAGACAGAGCAATTGCCGGAGTTGTTCTTTGGGAAGGGGACGTGTAAACAGCTTGTGGGAGCTACAAATGCTTCGGGACAAAAGGAAACACACAGTACAAAATGGAATTGTCTATTAATACTCACAACACATTAATCCATAACATTAAAAATAAATGCGTACGCCTCTTAGAAAATATCATTGTAAACGGTGGCTTCATGGTCTTGCATGTTGCAGTTTTGAGCACATGTTTGTCATTTGGGCTTAGCTTCCTTGGCTTCCAGTGTCAAGTCTCCTAACGTGGCAAAGAAGTCCTCCATCTCCTTCTGCAGCAGCTGGTTTCTCTTCTCTGCGTCTTCGCGGGCCCGCTCTGCGTTGCGCATCTTAATTTCAAGCATGGCGTATTTCTTCTTCCCTTGGTCCAACTCCTCCTCCAGCCGGTTGACTTGCGATCGCAGCTCTGTACTAGACCCTTCGAGCCTGGGGAAAGGGATACGGTTAGCCTGGCTCCTTGTCGACTTTTTACATCGGTTACATAATGTGGCGCAGGTCGCGTTGCTGCAAAGCTACTGGATTGGATAGAGAATTGGGGGCGGCACGGTGGCACAGTGGCGAGCACCACTGCCCCACAGCGCCAGGGACCCAGGTTCAATCCCCGGCCTTGGGTCACTGTCTGTGCGGAGTCTGCACGTTCTCCCCCCGTTGTCTGTGTGGGTTGCCTCCGGGTGTTCCGGTTTCCTCCCACAGTCCGGAAGACGTGCTGCTCAGGTGCATGGGCCGTGCTAAATTCTCCCTCAGATGTGCGAGGCAGGTTTTTTTACACAGAGGGTGGGGAATGTCTGGAACGCGCTGCCTGGGGAGGTGGTGGGAGCAGGTACGATAGCGGCATTTAAGGGGCATCGAGATGAATACATGAATAGGATGGGAATGGAAGGATATGGACTCGGTTTTACGGTTTTAGTTTAGGAAGGCATCATGATCGGTACAGGCTTGGAGGGCCGAAGGGCCTACTCCTGTGCTGTACTGTTATTTATTTTTGTTCTATACCCGAACAGGCGCCCGAGTGTGGCGACCAGGGGATTTTCACAATAACTTCATTGCAGTGTTAATGTAAGCCTGCTCGCGACACTAAAATAGATAAATAAACTTTAAAATTTAAACTTTAAATTTGGAGATATCCTGATTGGTGATTGGAGAATAGGACTCGTGTTTTGACCATTTGGAGCTAGTTTTGCTTTTGCACCATCTGGGATGAGGGTAAATGTGGGTTCTGTATTATCTCTAAACAGGATGTAATCTTTGAAAACTCTTAACCCCCCAAATGTTCCTCACGTTATAATTAAATTTAGGTTTGATCTGTTGCTGAAATCACGGGGGTGATTCTCCCGTCCCGACCCCCAACTTTTCTGGCGGGTCAGGCTGGGAGATGTGCGTCGCCGGCCTTGTACCGGGATTTGCCCACACGCCGGGAACACATGCGCATCTCCCAGAGCCGGAGAACAGTCGCCGGTCGGACCACGCTGGAAACTGGCGGGAAGGCAGGTAAGTCATTCGAACCTTTTTTTAAACTGTAGTTTAAATATGTTTATCAGTTCACCATCGGGAACTTACCAGTCCCGATTGAATCTTCCATCCCGCCAGGAGTACTTCATTCCGGCGGGATTCAGACTAGCTCCCCATGTTCGGGGAACTAGTGGGAGACCCTGCTGGAATGAAGGGGGGGCAATCGGGGCCTTCCCCAGGAGGTCGGGCAGCGGGGGGGGGGGGGGTGGGTGGGTGGGTGGTGCCCCGGGTGGGTGGTGCCCCCTGGGCATGGGCACCCTGGCAGTGCCCAAGGGACAAGGTGCCCGTGCCCAAGAAGCACCCTCGCATTGCCCACCGGGCATTGGACAGTGCCAAGGGGGTCGGGCCTAGGGGCAATCGGTGGGGATGGGGGATCCCGCTGCCACTCTCCATGCGGATCAGTCTGGGATGGAGGGAGGGCAGTGATCGGGGTGGAGGGGGGGTCTGCCGGGTTGAGGAGGGTGGGGGGATCGCCACTGCTGGGGGGGGTGGGGGGGGGGGTGGTGGGGCCTGGACATCGGGATGCTCTGGGACAGTGGGGGTCAGGGCTGGCCTGGGAATTGCTGTGATGGGCCGCGATCAGGCCATGAGGAGGCTGGAGGGGCAACACTGCGGGGGTCCCGGGCTGGCCAGCGATTGAGTTGGCCAACAAATGGGGAGACTGACAGATCGGGGCCACTGCGCATGCGCAGAGTTCCAGAACTGTCAAATTCTGGCGTGAATAGGCCCCACCCCCCCGGGGTTTTAAAGAGATTCACGACTGGGACCTCTGCAGTGCACAGAGTGCGGAGATTCGAGTGAGAAGCTGAACTGAAAAAACAGTCAGGATCTAGAACAGTTTTCTCATCAATTCAGCGCTTTTGTGAGAATCAGCCCCCCCCCGATATTTCTGTTGGTGGAAGGGTTGAGAGTCACGAGGCATCAATGTGGAGTGATTGGTAAAAGAACACAAGGAACTTGTTTTCCAGCCAGTGGTTAATGTCCAGAATGCACTGCCCTAGTGCAATTTATTTTTATTTATTAGTGTCACAAGTAGGCTTACATTAACACTGCAATGAAGTTACTGTGAAAATCTCCTAGTTGCCACACCCCGGCGCCTGTTCGGGTACACTGAGGGAGAATTTAGCACGGCCAATGCACCCTAACCAGCACACCTTTCGGACTGTGGGAGGAAACGGGAGCACCCGGAGGAAACCCACGCAGACACGGGGAGAACCTGCAAACTCCACACAGACAGTGACCCAAGCCAGGAATCGAACCCGGGTCCCTGGCGCTGTGAGGCAGCGGTGCTAACCACTGTGCCACCATGACGACCAGACTATGACTTTCAAAGGGGATAATTTCCCGAGGAGAGAAGGTTTGCGGGGCAACTGTGTAAAGGAGTAGGGCTGGCTGAGTTATCCTTGCAGACAGATAGCATGTACAGGAGAGCCCGGCTGAGCTCCCACAGGTATAAACAAAACGTTATCGCTTTTAACCATCTATTTCTTAAATTTGTCCTGGCCGCTTTGCCGATTTTACTGCTATGCTATCTCTTCGATTGGCGATCTTGGGGCTTGTGTGTTTTGCAGGACAAACATGTTGGATCTAATTTTCTCTATCTCTTCCCTTTCCCCACACCCTCCCTCTCTACCACCCCCCACAGTCCATAAAGCCCGCCCTGTAGAGCGACAACACTAACCACCCAACACAATGCACGTTTGATCACAAACTAAAGGCTTGAATTTGATTGGTAAAGGAATGCAGCTTCTGCCCCAATTTAGGCTGCTAAAATGTGACCGCCTTTCCTTGCCAACTCACGGTGGCACAGTGGTTAGCACTGCTGCCTCACAACGTCAGGGACCCAGGTTCGATTCCCGGCTTGGGTCACTGTCTGTGTGGAATTTGCACGTTCTCCCCGTGTCTGCGTGGGTTTCCTCTGGGTTGCTCCGGTTTCCTCCCACAGTCCAAAGATGTGCAGGTTAGGTAGATTGGCCATGCTAAATTGCCCCTTAGTGTCAGGGGGAATTTCATAGAATCATAGAAACCCTAACAGTGCAGAAAGAGGCCATTTGGCCCATCGAGTCTGCACCGACCACAATCCCACCCAGGCCCCTACACCCATATCCCTACATATTTTACCCACTAATCCCTCTAATCTACACATCTCAGGACACTAAGAGGCAATTTTAGCATGGCCAATCAACCTAACCCGCACATCTTTAGACTGTGGGAGGGAACCGGAGCACTCGGAGGAAGCCCACGCAGACACGAGGAGAATGTGCAAGCTCCACACAGACAGTGACCCAAGCCGGGAATCGAACCCAGGTCCCTGGAGCTGTGAAGCAGCAGTGCTAACCACTGTACCACCCAAATTTAAAGGGTAAATACGTGGGGTTACGGGAATAGGGCCTGGATGGGATTGTGTTCGGTGCAGACTCGATGGGCCGAGTGACCTGCCTCTGCACTGTAGGGATTCTAGGATTCCCTGATAACCAACTTGTATTCAGGAAGCACATTTAATGGGGGAAAATGTCCAAAAGGGACCACCCAAAGGACAGATTCGGAGCAATGCCCAAATCTTTATGGAGCTGGTTAATTTTGAGGAAGAGACGATTCGAGTTGGGAAGGAATTCCAATGAGTTGGGACCCAGATGGCTGAAGAAATGCCTGTTAATGAGTCAGTGAAGGAGGATATTTAAGTGACTGGAATCACAGGAGTCACAGCAGCACAGTTTTATAACACAGGAAGTTATGTGTGGTATGCAATTCTTAATTGATGACTCAGTTTCTCTAACCGCCAAGGCAGTTCCTATAATCTTTCCTCACCCCATTATTCCCTCTACTTCCATTATATTAACTAAGGAAGACCAAGGAAATTCGGCATGTCAGCTACGACTCTCACCAACTTCTACAGATGCACCATAGAAAGCATTCTTTCTGGTTGTATCACAGCTTGGTATGGCTCCTGCTCTGACCAAGACTGCAAGAAACTACAAAGGGTCGTTTGTACATGAAGTCCATCACCAGCCTCCTATCCGTCGACACTTCCCGCTGCCTCGGAAAAGCAGCCAGCATAACTAAGGACCCCCCCCCACGCATCCTGGGCATACTCTCTAGGGCGGCACGGTGACACAGTGGTTAGCACTGCTGCCTCAAGCGCCAGGGCCCAGAGTTCAATTCCTGGCTTGGGTCACTGTCTGTGTGAAGTTTGCACATTCTCCCCGTGTCTGCGTGGGTTTCCTCCGGGTGCTCTGGTTTCCTCCCACAGTCCGAAAGCCATGCTGGTTAGATGCATTGGCCGTGCTAAATTCTCCTTCAGTGTGCCCAAACAGCTGCCGGACTAGGGGATCTTCACAGTAACTTCATTGCAGTGTTAATATAAGTCTACTTGTGACGAATAAATAAACTTTACTTCCACCTTCTTCTGCCGGGGAAAAAGATACAAAAGTCTGAGGTCACGTACTAACCGACTCAAGAACAGCTTCTTCCCTGCTGCTGTCAGACTTTTGAATGGACCTTCCTTATATTAAATTAACCTTTCTCTACACCCTGGAATGTAACACTACATTCTGCACCCTCTCCTTTCCTTCTCTATGAACGGTATGTTTTGTCTGTATAGCGCGCAAGAAACAATACTTTTCACTGTATGCTAATACATGTGACAATAATAAATCAAATCAAATATTATTTTGAACTTATCAACCCCTCTTCATCAGTTTTGGTTCTTGGCTAACTTCCTACCTTCCCACTTTTAATGTTTTTAAAGTATTTAAAACCCACACTTGTCGCTGAACACCAGTTCCTGATTTCTCCTGCACTGTCTTCTGCTCTTGGGTACCCTATGCAATGTACCTTATCTCTTGAACGAGATATCTCTATAAACCTCAGTGCCCGATTAGATAAACATTCCCATATCTTCCAGGGCCGAGTTTTGGGATTCAGGTTGGAACTTTGTTTTAACTTTCAGAAGGCTAGACTTGAAATTGCCCTCGGCTCATCCGACCTTTGGCCCTTGACAGTTTCACAACCCGAAACTGAAACAAATGATCATGAGGCTTGGAATAAGGAAACCACAAGAAGATCCGAGGAACTTTGAACACTTGGCAGCACTGAAGCAGGCCATTCAGCTAGGGAACAAAATGAAGTAGGATAATCGGTACACTTCCAGATCTACAAACAACCCGGGACAATCCAGAGATAAAACTGAGCAAAGCAGGTGCTACAAAAATAAATCCATAGAATTGCAGAGAACATTAAATTGCTGATGAAGTGACTGATGCCTTGGCACCACTATCAGAATCCTGACTGTGCAAAAGGAAGCCATTCGGCCCATCAACTCTGCACCTACTCTCCGAAAGAGTATCCTACCCAGACTTTCCCCTCCACACTATCCCCGTATTTACCATGGCTGATCCACCTAACCTACACATCCTTGGACACTAAGGGACATTTACCATGGCTAATCCACTTAACCTACACATCTTTGGACGCTAAGGGGCAATTTAGCATGAGGAAATCCGCCTAACGTGCACATCTTTGGATACTAAGGAGCAATTTAGCACAGCCAGTCTGCGTAATCTGCATATCTTTGGACAATAAGGGGCAATTTAGAATGGCCAATCCCACCTAACCTCCACACCTTTGCAAACTAAGGGCCAATTTAGCATGGCCTGTCCACCTAACCTACACATCTTTTTACTGTGGGAGGAAACCAGAGCACTCGGAGGAAGCCCACGCAGACATGGGGAGAATGTGCAAACTCCAAACAGACAGTTGCCCAAGGCTGGAATTGAACCTGGGACCCTGGCACTGTGAGGCAGCAGTGCTAACCACTATGCCATCGTGCCATCCCAAAACATGGCACTGTGTCTCTAAATCTTTGTCTCGTCATTTTTTGTCAGATACAACTGTAGTTCTACCAGACCTCTTATAAAAGGATCGTTAACACGCCAAGTGTACATGTGTTTCAATCATTCTCCAATTTGGAGTCTTCATTAATGGCTGGTTGAGTTTATCAAGGAAGTAACAGGCATAGAGACCAGGATTATCGAGCTTCAGTCCCTAGCTTGAGTGGAGTTAGGTTAATCTGAGGTTAAGATGGCAATAAATGCTCCAGAGTTAGAGTGGGGAAAAATCATCTCAGGTCCCTATTACTTGATTATCTAATAAATAGGGGAGGCAGTGGCACAGTGGTATTGGCACGGGGCTAGTAATCCAGAGACCCAGGGTAATGTGTTGGGGAGCCAGGTTCGAATCCCGCCATGGCCGATGGAAAAATTTGAATTCAATAAAAATCTGAAATTAAAAGTCTAATAATGACCATGAAACCATTGTCGATTGGTTCACTAATGCCCCTTCAGAGGTGGAAATCTGCTGTCTTTAACTGGTCTGGCCTACATGTGACTCCAGACCCACAGCAATGTGGTTGGCTCTTAAATACCCTCGGGGATGGGCAATAAATGCTGGCCCAGCCGGCGACGCCCACATCCCATGAACAAATATATATAAAAAAAAACCTTGTTCAAAGTACAAGTGTGTGGATGTCAGATGCACGATAGCACAGTGGTTAACACTGCTGCCTCTCAGTGCCAGGGTCCCAGGTTTACAAGCTAATGTCCCTCAAAATTTGGATTAACTTTTTTTTTTGGGGCAGGATAAATTCTCCCTATCCCACTGTGTTTAATGTGTAGATTCGACCGAACAAAGCGTAGATTGTTCCTGCCCGAACATGTATCAGCTAGTTCTGCACACACTAAGGTCACTCTCCCAGTATGCGGAGTCCTTGATGCTTTATTTATCAGAGCGCAGGCAGCCAGCTGTCTTCCCTCCCTCTACAAACAAGTGTTCATCTCTCTCGGAACACATTATCAGAGACTTTAGGTGGAAGCCTCTCAGTTCGGACAATTCATTCGTGAAGACAGAAAAGGAGTCAGCTTCCTTTAATTGAAATCTTTTCTGGGTCACTTGTTACTTCTCTCCGACCCTATATTCATTCATGGGATGTGGGCGTCGCTGGCTGGGCCAGCATTTATTTCCCATCCCTGAGGGTATTTCAGAGTCAACCACATTGCTGTGGGTCTGGAGACACATGTAGGCCAGACCGGGTAAGGACGGCAGATTTCCTTCCCTAAAGGTTTCAACCCAGGGTGCAAGACATTTGTTTCGGATTCTCTGTCCAGACATTCTCATGGGAATGAACTGCAGTGTTGGTTCCATACTGAGGGTAAACTAACACAAATCTCTGATGGTTGGGACACGAGGGAGTAAACACCCATTTTTCTATCTGTGAGTAGCCACATATAAGGTGGCACGATGGTTAGCGCTGCTGCCTCACAGCGCCAGGGACCCGGGTTCGATTCTGGCCTCGGGTCACTGTCTGTGTGGAGTTTGCACATTCTCCCCCCCCCCCATGTCTGTGTGGGTTTCCTCCGGGCACTCCGGTTTCCTCCCACAGTCTGAAAGATGGTGCGGGTTAGGTGGATTGGCCGTGCTAAATTGCCCCTTAGTGTCAGGCAGATTAGCAGGGTAAATACATCGGGCTATGGGGAGAGGGCCTGGGTAGGGTGCTCTGACAGAGAGTCAGCGCAAACTCGATGGGCCGAATGGCCTCCTTCTGCACTGTAGGGGTTCTATGATTCTATTTATCATAATTCACATCTCTGAGGAGCGGAAAGGTATGTTTCTTTTGAATAGCGATCAAAAACTTGCAGGTTCCAGGGTTTAGATGTTTCAGTAAGTGCAGGGAAGGTAGTAAAAGAGGGGGAGGTGTGGCATTGTTAGTCAAGGACAGTATTACGGTGGCAGAAAGGACATTTGATGAGGACTCGTCTACTGAGGTAGTTTGGGCTGAGGTTAGAAACAGGAAAGGAGAAGTCACCCTGTTGGGAGTTTTTTATAGACCTCCGAAAAGTTCCAGAGATGTAGAGGAAAGGATTGCAAAGATGATTCTGGATAGAAGCGAAAGTAACAGGGTAGTTGTTATGGGGGACTTTAACTTTACAAATATTGACTGGAAAAGCTATAGTTCGAGTACTTTAGAGGGGTCAGTTTTTGTCCAATGTGTGTAGGAAGGCTTCCTGACACAGTAAGTAGATAGACCAACAAGAGGCGAGGCCACATTGGATTTGGTACTGGGTAATGAACCACGCCAAGTGTTAGATTTGGAGGTAGGTGAGCACTTTGGTGATAGTGACCACAATTCGATTACGTTTACCTTAGCAATGGAAAGGGATAGGTATATACTGAAGGGCAAGAGTTGTAGCTGGGGGAAAGGAAATTATGATGCGATAAGGTGAGATTTAGGTGGCATAGGTTGGGGAAGGAAACTGCAGGGGATGGGCACAATTGTAATGTGGAGCTTGTTCAAGGAACAGCTACAATGCGTCCTTGATAAATATGTACCTGTCAGGCAGGGAGGAAGCAGACGTGTGAGGGAACCGTGATTTACGAAGGAGGTTGAATCTCTTGTGAAGAGGAAGAAGGAGACTTATGTTAAGATGAGACGTGAAGGCTCAGTTAGGGCGCTTGAGAGTTACAAGTTAGCCAGGAAGGACCCAAAGAAAGAGTTAAGAAGAGCCAGGAGGGGACATGAGAAGTCTTTGGCAGGTAGGATCAAGGATCTAAAGCTTTCTATAGGTATGGCAGGTAGGATCAAGGATCTAAAGCTTTCTATAGGTATGTCAGGAGTAAAAGAATGACGAGGGTAAGATTAGGGCCAGTCAAGGACAGGAGTGGGAAGTTGTGCGTGGAGTCTGAAGAGATAGGAGAGGCACTAAATGAATATTTTTCATCGGTATTCACACAGGAGAGGGACAGTGTTGTCAAGGGGAGTACTGAGATGCAGGCTGTTGGACTGGATGGGGTTGAGGTTCATAAGGAGGTGTTAGCAATTCTGGAAAGGGTAAAAATAAATAAGTCCCCTGGGCCGGATGGGATTTAACCTAGGATTCTCTGGGAAGCTAGAGAGGAGATTGCAGAGCCTTTGGCTTTGATCTTTGGGTCGTCATTGTCTACAGGAACAGTGCCAGAAGACTGGAGGACAGCAAATGTTGTCCCCTTGTTCAAGAAGGGGAGTAGGGACAACCCTGGTAATTATAGACCGGTGAGCCTTACTTCTGTGGTGGGCAAAGTTTTGGAAAGGATTGTAAGAGATAGGATTTATAATCATCTAGAAAGGAATAATTTGATTAGGGATAGTCAGCACGGTTGTGTGAAGGGTAGGTCGTGCCTCACAAACCTTATTGAGTTCTTTGAGAAGGTGACCAAAGAGGTGGATGAGGGTAAAGTGGTTGATGTGGTGTATATGGATTTCAGCAAAGCATTTGATAAGGTTCCCCATGGTAAGCTATTGCAGAAAATATGGACACATGGGATTGAGGGTGATTTAGTGGTTTGGATCAGGAATTGGCTAGCTGTAAGAAAACAGAGGGTGGTAGTTGATGGGAAATATTCATCCTGGAGTTCAGTTACTAGTGGTGTACTGCAAGAATCTGTTTTAGGGCCACTGCTGTTTGTCATTTTTATTAATGACCTGGATGAGGGCGTAGAAGGATGGGTTAGTAAATTTGCGGATGACACTAAAGTCGGTGGAGTTGTAGACAGTGTGGAGGGAAGTGGCAGGTTACAGAGGGACATAGATAAGCTGCAGAGCTGGGCTGAGAGGTGGCAAATGGAGTTTAATGCGGAAAAGTGTGAGGTGATTCACTTTGGAAGGAGTAACAGGAATACAGAGTACTGGGCTAATGGAAAGATACTTGGTAGTGTGGATGAACAGAGGGATCTGGGTGTCCATGTGCATAGATCTCTGAAAGTTGGCACCCAGGTTGATAGGGTTGTCAAGAAGGCATACGGTGTGTTAGCTTTTATTGGTAGAGGGATTGAGTTTCGGAGCCATGAGGTCAACTGTACAAAACTCTGGTGTGGCCGCACTTGGGAGTATTGCGTACAGTTCTGGTCGCCGCATTATAGGAAAGATGTGGAAGTGTTGGAAAGGGTGCAGAGGAGATTTATCAGGATGTTGCCTGGTATGGTGGGAAGATCGTATGAGGAAAGGCTGAGGGACTTGAGGTTGTTTTCGTTAGAGAGAAGAAGGTTAAGAAGTGACTTAATAGAGGCATACTAGATGATCAGAGGATTAGATAGGGTGGATAGTGAGAGCCTTTTTCCTCGGATGGTGATGGCTAACACGAGGGGACATAGCTTTAAATTGAGGGGTAAGAGATATAGGACAGATGTTAGAGGCAGGTTCTTTACTCAGAGAGTAGTAAGGGCGTGGAATGCCCTGCCTGCAGCAGTAGTGGACTCGTCAACATTAAGAGCATTCAAATGGTTATTGGATAAACATATGGATGATATTGGAATAGTGTAGGTTAGATGGGCTTTAGATTGGTTTCACAGGTCGGCGCAACATCGAGGGCCGAAGGGCCTGTACTGCGCTGTAATGTTCTATGTTCTAAAACTATGGTTTTTGAATACTATTTTAATTGGAGGAAACCCACACAGACACGGGGAGAATGTGCAAACTCCACACAGACAGTGACCCAAGACGGGAATTGAACCCGGGTCCCTGGCGCTGTGAGGCAGCAGTGCTAATCACTGTGCCACCGTGCCCCTTCCTTTCACGAAACTCGCTTATTGGAAGATCTTTCTGCTTCGATTGTTCGGAGCTACTTGGCTGATCGGGCAGTCAATCAGCTGCTTTGTTTATCATTGAACAGGCTGGAATCTTGTGTTCGGAATGTATAACAGCAGAGTGCGGTCTGGCTTGCAATGTGGAAATGCCTGATAACACCTGTTGGGAGATGCTGCCCGTGTTTTGTCTGCCTGGATTCACAGAGCTTGCCTCGAGGCGATTATACCAGCTGTGAGAGAGCTCGCCAAGTCCCAGGTCAAACATCTTCAACTATTGTCGAAACGAGGATTTTAAAAGTGGGGGATGGGACAATTGAAAGTTTAACGGTAAAGTTTTTATTTATTAGTCACAAGGAGGCTTACATTAACACTGCAATGAAGTTGCTGTGAAAATCCCCCAGTCGCCACACTCCGCCGCCTGTTCGGGGACACTGAGGGAGAATTTAGCACCTAACCAGCACTGTCTTTCAGATTGTGGGAGGGAACCGGAGCGCCCGGAAGAAACCCACGCAGACACGGGGAGAACATGCAGACTCCGCACAGACAGTGACCCAAGCCGGGAATTGAACCTGGGTCCCTGGCGCTGTGAGGCAGCAGTGCTAACCACTGTGAATTTGAAGGATGGTTGGGGTGGGAGGGGTAGGATAGAATAGGATTGCCAGGGAGCAGGGATATGGGCAACAGAGATTTGGGAATATTTCAAGTAGCGAAAAGTGGAACTGGATTTGGTGGGAAGGGCAGGAGTCAGCCATTCCAAATAACTGCTGGGAGGTGAAATGTTCACGTTGTAGCTTTTAATGAGGAACCCACAATTTATCATCATTTCCAGATTAATTTAGTCATGAACAGGGTCCCTGTTGGGTGGATATTGCACTTATTTTAAACGATCATCGATATTGTGAAAGTTCTCAAGATTTAAAGCAAAGTTATCGGAGGAGAAAGAGAACCCCTACAGTGCAGGAGGAGGCCATTCGGCCCATCGAGTCTGCACTGACTCTCCGATAGACCATCTTGCCCAGGCCCAAACCCCCACCCTATCCCTGTAACCCCGCATATTTACCATGGCTTGAACAAGCGCCAGAGTGTGGCGACTAGGGGATTTTCACAGTAACTTCATTGCAGCGTTAATGTAAGCCGACTTGTGACGCTAATCGATAAATAAACTTAAATGGCTAATCCACCTAACCTACACATCTTTGGGACACTAAGGGGCAATTTACCACGGCCAATCCACCTAACCTGCACATCGTTGTTACACTTAGGACAATTTAGCATGGCCAATCCACATAACTACACATCTTTGGACACAAAGGGACAATTTAGCACGGCCAATTCCACTAACCTACACATCTTTGGCGTGTGGGAGGAAACTGGAGCACCCGGATGAAACCCACGCAGACACGGGGAGAACGTGCAGACGCCACACAGACAGTGACCCAAGGCCAGAATTTTTTTCAAAATTCATTCGTAGACCATTGGGGGTCGCTGACTGGCCAGTATTTATTGCCCAGCCCTACTTGCCCTTGGAGGGCAGTTAAGAGTCAACCGCATTGCTGTGGATCCTGAAGTGAGATGTAGGCCAGACCGGGTAAGGGCGGCAGATTTCCTTCCCCAGGGACAATGAACCCGGGCCCCTGGCGCTGTGAGGCAGCAGTGCTAACCACTGTGCCAGCTTTTGAATCTCTAAAAACACACTGCACCGTGTGAGTGAAACAGGAACACGCGGTCTCTGGTCCCTCATGAACTCAGGTTAGGCAGATCCAGTGCAGGTGACATGGTGGATTTGCCTGAAGACTATTTCCCCTGGTCCGGTTGAAGGGTACACATTGTTGCTTAAAAACTGCAGCAGCCCCGTCTTCAGAACACATGCAGTTGGACAAGAGTTCAAATAAAAGGTAAATCCTGCATTCCTGTGGCATAATCTACTCTGATCCATACAAAGCTGCCGTCGTCACTGGGGCAACTAGTCTGAACATATCAGCAAGTTTGTTCCATTCCATTGTCTGATTTTAATTAGGAGTGAAAAACCCACATTGGAGTCATACCAGATGGACTTGTTATGTGGCAACAGTACATGTGTTTGCAAATGTGCAGTTCCGAAATGGAGGCATATTTTACACCGCTTTACCACAGCCTGGAAAACCTTTGGAGTCTGTACATTCTGCAAGTGCAAAGCCACGACTTTAACCAATTTGGTTCCTGTACACTTCTTATTGGGCGGCACGGTGGTTAGCTGCCTCACAGAGCCAGGGACCCGGATTCGACTCCCGGCTTGGGTCACTGTCTGTGCGGGGTCTGCACGTTCTCCCCCCTCCCCTGGGTCTCTGCTCCAGTTTCCTCCCACTGTCCGAAAGACGTGCTGGCTGGGTGCATTGGCTAAGCTAAATTCTCTCTCAATGTTCCCGAACAGCTTTTAATGCTGTAGCTTTGAATGAGGAACCCACGATTTATCATCAGTTCCAGATTAATCTAGTCATGAAGAACAGGGTTCCTGTTGGGTGAATTAAGCACTCATTTAAAACGATCATTGAGATTGCGAAGGTTCTCAAGATTTAAAGCAAAGTTATCAGAGGAGAAAGAGAACCCCTACAGTGCAGGAGGAGGACATTCGGCCCATCGGGTCTGCACTGACTCTCCGAAAGACCATCTTAACCAGGCCCAGATCCACACCCAGCCCCAGCCATACCTCTCCCCACCCCCCACTCTATCCCTGCAACCCCGCATGTTTACCATGGCCCGAATAGGTGCCGGAGTGTGGCGACTAGGGGATTTTCACAGTAACTTCATTGCAGTGTTCATGGGTTTCCTCCGGGTGCTCCGGTTTCCTCCCACACTCCAAAAACATGCAGGTTAGGTGGATTGGCCGTGATAAATTGCCCCTTAGCGTCAGGGGGACTAGCTAGGGTCAACGCATGGGGTTATGGGGATAGGGCCTGGGTGGGATTGTGGTCGGAGCAGACCCGATGGGCCAAATGGCCTCCTTCTGCACTGTAGGGATTCTATAATTCTAGGGTTAATGTAGGCCGACTTGTACGATTAATAAATAAACTTGAAACTTATTCTAATGCTGAACTCTGACCTGGTTTTCTGCAAAGCAGTTAAGCATGTAACCCAAGGGTGATCACCTTTTAATCCTGGTTTCGTACTCTGCCCTCTGTTTGGTCAGTTCGGATTTGAGCTCAGTGACCAGGCTCTGAAGTGCTTTCGAGCAGGTGGCCGAGTTGTTCGACGCCGCGACCAGGTCGCTGTTGTCGCTGCAGCTCATGCTGCTGATGCACGCGTCAAACTGCTCGGTCTGGTCGCCCGCCTCGAACCTCTGCCCCTCGCCCTGTGGCTGGGCGACCTGCACGGGCCAGTCCGCCTTGGCGCAGTTGAGCACAGAAGAGTCACTCTCGGGGCAAACGACGGAACTGCCGGAGTCGACCACGGAAATCTCGCAGGACGAGGTGGACCAGGTGGCGCTGGTGACGCTGTGTCTGTCCCCGACACTCAGGGAGAGGCTCGATGAGGGGACATTGTCATAGGTCGACAAGCGCGACGACCCGGTTTCCTTGACCCTGTCCCCAGAGGAAGTCCTTCTGTGGCCCCGTAGCGAGGATAAACCGTTCATCAGCCAATTCCCACTGGCCGTTAAATGCGGAATATCGAGAGTCGAACTGCCCAGTTTGGCATTGCCAGATCTCCCGGCAGTCTGTTTAAAGGAATACTTCCACCCGGGGAGTGTCTGCAGTCTCCTGCTCGGGCTGGTGCTGATGGGAACCTGTTTGTCAGCTTGCTCCTGAGGTGCGTTTTTTGAAACAGTCACGGGGGTGCTGACGTTCACATCGAGAGAGGTTGCGCTGTTGCAGACGCTGCCCACTTGATTGTCAGTCAGGGCATCGCCGCACTCTTCCTCAGACACCCACTCCACCAGGCATCGCTTGCCCAGTGGTGTGACCCCGGGCTGGGGGATGAGTTTGTCACTGTGACTGATGGGGAAAAGTCTGTTGTGCTCACTAATCAGCACGGTCATTAAATGCTGCACCAGGGAAGTACCTGTTGGCGGAGGGGAGAAGAAGAGTTGACTTGTATGCACCACACCACAAAACCCACGCAGACACGGGGAGAACGTGCAGACTCCGGACAGACAGTGACCCAAGCCCCGGGAATCGAACCGGGGTCCCTGGCGCTGTGAGGTAGTAGGTAGGGAATGGACGCTGTCAATTCAGTTTACCCTTTGCTGCAAAAGCCAATGCAAACATTCCCGAGACTTGGTTCAAAAGGGTTAATTTGGCACTGGGTGGGAGCCCCCCTCCGTGGGGAGGTGATGGCCTAGTGGTACAATCGCTAGACTATTAATCCAGAAACTCAGCTAATGTTCTGGGGACCCAGGTTCGAATCCCGTCACGGCAGATGGTGGAATTTGAATTCAATAAAAAATATCTGGGATTAAGAATCTACTGATGACCATGAAATCATTGTCGGAAAAACCCATCTGGTTCACTAATGTCCTTTAGGGAAGGAAATCTGTCCTCCTTACCTGGTCTGGCCTACATGTGACTCCAGAGCCACAGCAATGTGGTTGACTCTCAACTGCCCTCCAAGGGCAACTAGGGATGGGCAATAAATGCTGGCCAGTCAGCGACACCCATGTCGCTGAATAAAAAAAAGGTTGGAGAATCGTGCCACTATCTATCTTCAAGTCTGAGATCACGTATCAACTGACTCATAGAATCATAGAATTTAATAGTGCAGAAGGAGGCCATTCAGCCCATCGAGTCTGCACCAGGTCCTATCCCCATAACCCATGTATTTGCCCGAGCTAATCCCCCTGATACTAAGGGGCAATTTAGCATGGCCAATCCACCTAACCTGCACGTCTTTGGGACTGTGGGAGGAAACCGGAGCACCTGGAGGAAACCCACGCAGACATGGGGAGAATGTGCAGACTCCACACAGACAGTGACCCAAGCTGGGAATCGAACCCGGGTCCCTGGCGCTGTGAGGCAGCAGTGCTAACCACTGCGCCACGTAACTCCAGTGTCATCCTCAGTCTCCTACCTTTTCTTTCACAAAGCCAACCCAGGCTTGGAATATAATTCCACCGGGTGTTGGCAGCTGTTGAGTACCTAACCCAACTTGCGATTCTTTGCCTGTCTGGGCAGCGAATGCCAACATGCTGTTAGCCATTGGCATTGCCACTCAACCCATCTGTCCCCAATCCAGCTGACGTTGAAAAAGGTCCAAGAGCAGGACTTCCACCTAGAATCATTTTTCCTCAAGGGAATGCAAGTCAGTTTGCCGCCAAATTGATAATGAAGCATGATTTATTTTTCGTTAGCGGGATGTGGGTGTCACTGGCTAGGCCAGCATTTATTGTCCATCCCTAATCACCCTCAAGAGGGGGGTGGTGAGCCGCCTTCTTGAACTGCTGCAGCCCCCTTTGATGTAGGTACACCCACAGTGCTGTTAGGGAGGGATCCAGCGACAGTGAAGGAACGGCAATATCGTTCCAAATCAGGATGGTGAGTGATTGGGAGGAGAACTTGCAATTGGTGGTGTTCCCTTGTGTCTGCTGCCCTTGTCCTGCTAGTGGGTAGAGGTGGTGGGTTTGGAAAATGCTGTTGAAAGAGCCTTGGTGATGCAGTGCATCCTGTAAATCATTGAATCCCTACAGTGCAGAAGGAGGCCATTTGGTCCATCGAGTCTGCACTGACAACAATCCCACCCAGGCCCTACCCCAGAAACCCCATGTATTTACACTGCTAATCCTATGACACGAAGGGGCAATTTAGCACGGCCAATCCACCTAACCTGCACATCTTTGGAGTGTGGGAGGAAACCGGAGCCCCGGAGGAAACCCACGCAGACACGAGGAGAACGTGCAGATTCCACACAGGCAATGACCCGAGCCGGGAATCAAACCCAGGTCCCTGGCACTGTGAGGCAGCAGTGCTAACCACTGTGCCACCGTGCTGCCTGTCTAATAAATGGTAAACACAGTAAGGAGTCTAACAACACCAGGTTAAAGTCCAACAGGTTTATTTGGTAGCAAGTACCATAAGCTTTCGGAGCACTGCTCCTTCGTCAGATGGAGTGGAAATGTGCTCTCAAACAGTGCAAACAGACAAAATCAAGTTGCAGAATACTGATTAGAATGCGAATCCTACAGCCAGCCAGGTCTTAAAGGTACAGACAATGTGGGTGGAGGGAACATTAAACACAGGTTAAAGAAATGTGTATTGTCGGCCAATCCACCTAACCTGCACATCTTTGGAGTGTGGGAGGAAACGACTCTGCGACTCATCGACACGGATGCCATCATCTCACGTAAGAACACCATCTACCAGGTACACGGTACCTACTCTTGCAACTCGGCCAACATTGTCTACCTGATACGCTGCAGGAAAGGATGTCCTGAGGCATGGTACATTGGGGAAACCATGCAGACACTATGACAACGGGTGAATGAACACCGCTCGACAACCACCAGGCAAGACTGTTCTCTTCCTGTGGGGGAGCACTTCAGCAGTCACGGGCATTCAGCCTTGAATCTTCAGGTAAGCGTTCTCCAAGGCGGCCTTCACGACACACGACAGCGCAGAGTCGCTGAGCAGAAACTGATAGCCAAGTTCCGCACACATGAGGACGGCCTAAACCGGGATGTTGGATTTATGTCACATTATCAGTAACCCCCACAGCTTGCCTCCTGGGCTTGTAGAATCTCACTAGCTGTTCTGTCTGGAGACAATACACATTTCTTTAACCTGTGTTTAATGTTCCCTCCACCCACATTGTCTGTACCTTTAAGACCTGGCTGGCTGTAGGGATTCGCATTCTAATCAGTATTCTGCAACTTGATTTTGTCTGTTTGCACTGTTTGAGAGCACATTTCCACTCCATCTGACGAAGGAGCAGTGCTCCGAAAGCTTATGGTATTTGCTACCAAATAAACCTGTTGGACTTTAACCTGGTGTTGTGAGACTTCTTACCGTGTTCACCCCAGTCCAACGCCGGCATCTCCACATAATAAATGGTAAACACAGTAAGGAGTCTAACAACACCAGGTTAAAGTCCAACAGGTTTATTTGGTAGCAAACGCCACTAGCTTTCGGAGCGCTGCTCCTTCATCAGGTGAGTGGGAGATCTGCTAACAAACAGCAAACAGGGCATATAAAGACACAACCTCAAGTTACAGAATAAATTACAGATATAACTACAGATATAATATACCGATATAATTACTGATTACAGGATAAGTTACAGAATAAAATAAGTTTCAGAATAAATACATTTATTCTGTAACTTGAGTTTGTGTCTTTATATGCCCTGTTTGCTGTTGATCAGCAGATCTCCCACTCACCTGACGAAGGAGCAACGCTCCGAAAGCTAGTGGCGTTTGCTACCAAATAAACCTGTTGGACTTTAACCTGGTGTTGTTAGACTCCTTACTGTGTTTACCCCAGTCCAACGCCGGCATCTCCACATCATAATAAATGGTAACACACTGCTGCCACTGTGTGTCAGTGGTGGGGGGAGCAAATGTTTAAGGCCGTGGATGGGATGCTAATCAAGCTGCTTTGTCCTGGATGGTGTTGAGCATCTTGGAGTGTTGTTGGAGCTGTATTCATCCAGGCAAGTGGAGAGTATTCCATCACTCACACATTACTAAAGCCGGCAGGATTGAGTTACAGAAGTTGACACTGGAAGGGAGTTTTCAATAGGTATCATGCAGCAATATTAGCACAGGAAAACAGTAAGGCATCGTATTACAACATGATAACAGTGGAATCTGGATGGCTTGAAATAGCTGAAAGATTGTGGAAATTTAAATTGTGCTCATTAGCACTTACACTGGTGTCTCCGTGACCTTTTAGACAGTCTTCACAAACCCCTACCCACCAAGCTGCCCATTCTCCCTGTTGGAAAAACAGATTTCTACTAATTGAGCCTGTTTACTGGGTTCACCATATTCTGCCCAGAATCAGTTGAAACTTCACTCAGATTTATCAGTCCCACAGGCCACACTCGCCCCAAAACCAGAAAGTTTCACAGTTCATAACTTCATTGCGGTGTTAATGTAAGCCTACTTGTGACACTAATAAATAAGCTTCTAAAACTTAAAAATCCCGCCCGAGGTCGATGGACCTCTGCATGGTCCGTGTCCTTGCCTGGCTGTGATTCCTGTGGTGGGCGGAACGGGAAAATTCCGCCCTAGATGTGACATTTACTATAAATTAGTTCAAATTCAGACCTGCCCTGGGACACGAGATGTGACCAGCGCTCAACCGGAAACTTCGATTGGCCCCTTTGTTCAATTACTGTAGCAATTTTTAAATTTAAATTGAGTTATCCCAAGGCCTGATTGTCAATGTTTCAGAGAACAATTGATTTCCATTGATAACACTGTGTGACTGTGCTAATGATGTGGAGATGCCGGCGTTGGACTGGGGTAAACACAGTAAGAAGTTTAACAACACCAGGTTAAAGTCCAACAGGTTTATTTGGTAGCAAAAGCCACACAAGCTTTCGGAGCTCTTAGTCCCTTCTTCACCTGAAGAAGGGGCTAAGAGCTCCGAAAGCTTGTGTGGTTTTTGCTACCAAATAAACCTGTTGGACTTTAACCTGGTGTTGTTAAACTTCTTACTGACTGTGCTAATCCAGGGAGATTTCACCTTCGGGCATCTGTTTGTAACTTGGTGCATGAACTCTGGTCTACCTCCTCCACCATGCCGCATCCAGCATGTTCTGGGTGCACGTTAACAATTGTGCCCTCCTGACATAAACTCATGGGTATGTTTAACAATTGAGATTGGGTTGGGGTCATGAGCCCCATCCGCCTCTAAGTTTTGTCTGTTGTTTCTTTGACACAAAGATGTCACTGAAAGGGTTAAAACTCTTGGGCCTTGTGAGTTAGCAAAGTCGCTCCTTAATTGGTGCACTTTTATATACCAACAAGGGATCAGAATTTTTGGACCAATGGCACAACTTTTGGGTCTTGGGGTAGAGGTCAACCAATGGGCAGGCAGACTTGACGAAGAGCTACACCAATGGACAGGCAGACTTGGGGAGAGGTCCAACCAATAGACAAGCAGACTTGGGGTCGAGGTCTAACCAATGGACAGGCAGATTTGGGCAAGAGGTCCAATCAATGGGCAGGCAGATTTGAAATAGAGGTCAACCATTGGACAGGGAGACTTGGGCAAGAGGTCCACCAATAGGCAGGCAGACTTGGGGTTGAGGTGTAACCAATGGACAGACAGAGTTGGACAAGAGGTCAACCAATGGACAGGCAGACTTGGAGTAGAGGTCCACCAATGGGCAGGCAGACTTGGAGTAGAGATCCACCAATGGGCAGGCAGACTTGGAGTAGAGATCCACCAATGGGCAGGCAGTTTTGGAGTAGAGGTTCACCAATGGGCAGGCAGACTTGGGCAAGAGGCCCAATCAATGGACAGGTTGACTCTGGCAACAGTGACAATGTTGGCAGAGATGAGGAGATGGGGGGTGGGGAGGAATGGACCTGCCTGTCCAGGAACAGCCAATAGGTAAGTGGCGCATGTGTGCTTTGTTTATAGGGGATCAATTTTATCTCATAGGGAAATTTAAGATTTCCGGCCACGTAACCCCAACAGTTGAACCGTGTTGGCTTTACTTGGTGTTTAATAGATGGACACTGCCACTTCCAATCAAAAATTTGATTGGACGGCGACAATTCTGTTGACATCAGTCTGCACTATACTTTCCTTATCTAGCAGTTCCCCTGACGAAAACCTACAGGATTGCTAAAGATATTAACACTACAGTTGTGCACTATTGGGAATCATAAAAATCCTAAAATGCAGAAGGAGGCCATTCGGCCCATCAAGTCTGCACCAACCGCAATTCCACCCAGGCCCTATCCCTACAACCCCATGCATTTACCCTAGCTAGTCCCCCTGACCCTAAGGGGCAGTTTAGAACGGCCAATCCGCCTAACCTACACATCTTAGGACACGAAGGGGCAATTTAGCATGGCCAATCCACCTAACCTGCACATCTTAGGACACGAAGGGGCAATTTAGCATGGCCAATCCACCTAACCTACACATCTTAGGACACGAAGGGGCAATTTAGCATGGCCAATCCACCTAACCTGCACATCTTAGGACACGAAGGGGCAATTTAGCATGGCCAATCCACCTAACCTGCACATCTTAGGACACGAAGGGGCAATTTAGCATGGCCAATCCACCTAACCTGCACATCTTTGGACTGTGGGAGGAAATCAGACCACCCAGAGAAAGCCCACACAGACACGGGGAGAATGTGTAAGCTCCACACAGATAGTGACCCGAGCCGGGAATTGAACCCGGGCCCCTGGCGCTGTGAGGCAGCAGTGCTAACCACTGTGCCACCTTGTCGCTGCAAGTTTTTTTGTGCATTTGCTGCAACATCAACAGGGCAAATGCTTAACCTTAAGGAAGTTCAGTTGTATGACCTCCTCTTCACTTCATGGCTGGCAGGGTAAGGCTGTGTTTAAACCTAACCAGTGAAGACTTAAAAAGACGGATTTGTGACTAATACAATATGACTGCAGTTGATAAGTCAATTGACATACCTTCCATAATCGTCACTGGGTCTTCCAACTTTGGGCGCAAAATATTTGGTCCAAAGACGGTTGCAAGGTTTTGGACACTCATTTTATTAACACTTGAATAAGACTGAACTTCATCAAGGAACCTGCATGTAATAAGGTGAATGTAAGAAGATCAGTCAAAACACAGCATAGAATCATAGAATCCCTACAGCGCAGAAGGAGGCTGTTTGGCCCATTGAGCCTGCACTGACAACAAGCCCAGCCTATCCCATATTTACCCCACTAATTCCCCTGACCCAAAGGGGCAATTTAACATGGCCAATCCACCTAACCTGCGCATCTCGGGACGCTAAGGGACAATTTAGCATGGCCACAGTCTAAAGATGTGCGGGTTAGGTGGATTGGCCATGCTGAATTGTCCCTTAGCATCCTCTGCTAATCCCCCTGACACTAAGGGGGCAAATTAGCATTGCTAATCAACCTAGCACATCTCTCAGACTGTGGGAGGAAACCGGAGCACCCGGAGGAAACCCGCGTAGACACGGGGAGAACGTCCACACAGACAGTGACCCGAGCCGGGAATCGAACCAGGGTTCCTGGCGTTGTGAGGCAGCAGTGCTAATCACTGTGCCACCGTGCTGCCTCGTGTTAAATATCCAGTGTTAAACAGTGTTAAATATCCTTAAACAAAGAACGGGGTGAGAAACACATCAAATGATGGCTTTGGTGACCATTAGCCTCGAGTAGGTGCTTTGCGTCGCTGAGTTTGATCGCTCACTCGGTCTAGCCATGACAGAAAAACCCACCTGCAGATATATTTGAGGAGATTGTAATTCGCCTGAGGCAAGTTGGCGACCTGTTTGACCAGCTCCTGGACACCCTGGATAAAAAGAAGACCGGATTATTAATTCACCTTCTCATCCTGGCAGACAACTCAAAAAGAAATCTAGGGCTATTTTTAACCTGACTCCCTCAGGTGAGAAACCAGACAGGTGGCCAATTAAAATCACCCAGGCTACCTACCTGCCCCCAGAACCCACCAGATGGACAACCGTAACAGTTCAACAATCGACAATGATTTCATGGCCATCAGTAGATTCTTAATTCCAGATTATTTTTACTGAATTCAAATTCCACCAGCTGCCGTAGTCTAGCGATAATACCACTCGGCCATCACTTCGCCCCGTTATGACGTGGAGGTGCCGGCGTTGGATTGGGGTGGGCACAGTAAGAAGTCTCACAACACCAGGTTAAAGTCCAACAGGTTTATTTGGTAGCACGAGCTTTCGGAGCGCCGCTCCTTCATCAGGTGAGCTACCAAATAAACCTGTTGGGCTTTAACCTGATGTTGTGAGACTACTTACTGTGCCTCCCTGTGTTAGTGAGGGTTTAGTTTGCCAACTAAAATGCAGAACCTCCTGATATGATCTTTGGGGGGGGGTGGGGGGGAGGGGCTGGGAGGTGGGGGGGTGTTGGCGCTCATTGAAGGGAAAGATGTTAAAATAATTTAAACCGAATGTAAAGAAACGAGGCAGATTTTTTCACTTGAAAACAATTGTTTGAACTGTTGAGAGAGAACTTGAGGCCAAGGTTGGATTAGTGTGACGACACTTGTGTTCGCACAGAGCAGGTTCATTACTTTATTTATTCAGAGAATTAATTCCCTTGTTGCCCTTGAACTGAGGGGCTTGCCAGGCCACTTCAGAGGGTCATTTAAGAGTCAACCACATTGTTGTGGCTCTGGAGTCATTATGTAGACAGTAAGAAGTCTCACAACACCAGGTTAAAGTCCAACAGGTTTATTTGGTAGCAAAAAAATTGTTTGAACTGTTGAGAGAGAACTTGAGGCCAAGGTTGGATTAGCGTGACAACACTTGTGTTCGCACCAAGCAGGTTTTGCTACCAAATTTGCTCCCAAATTTGCTACCAAATGCTACCAAATAAACCTGTTGGACTTTAACCTGGTGTTGTGAGACTTCTTACTGTGTTCACCCCAGTCCCACGCCGGCATCTCCACATCGTCATTATGTAGGCCAGACCGGGTAAGGACGGCAGATTTCCTTCCTTAAAGGGACATTATTGAACTCAGATGGGTTTTTACGACAATGGTTTCATGGTCCTCATTAAAGTTTTCATAGAAATCATAGAAATCATAGAAACCCTACAGTACAGAAAGAGGCCATTCGGCCCATCGAGTCTGCACCGACCACAATCCCACCCAGGCCCTACCCCCATATCCCTACATATTTCCCACTAATTCCTCTAACCTACACATCTCAGGACACAAAGGGCAATTTTTAGCATAGCCAATCAACCTAACCCGCACATCTTTGGACTGTGGGAGGAAACCGGAGCACCCGGAGGAAACCCACGCAGACACGAGGAGAATGTGCAAACTCCACACAGACAGTGACCCAAGCCGGGAATCGAACCCAGGTCCCTGGAGCTGTGAAGCAGCAGTGCTAACCACTGTGCTACCGTGCCGCCCCAATCATTCCAGATTTTTACTGAATTCAAATTGCACCATTTGCCGTGGTGGGATTTGAACCCGGGTCCCCAGAGCATTACCCTGCGTCTCTGGATTACTAATCCAGTGACACACATCACTGCCTCCCCCTCCTTCGCCTCCCTCCTTCTCGCCAACACTGCAGTTCTAGTGTAAACAGACCCTGAATTTACTTATTGGTACCTGCAACTTGACATAAGGGATTGAGCAGGGGATATGAGCTGTGCAACAAAAGTGCCTGGGAGTTTAACACACGCCCACACTTTGTATAGGAAGCAGACGACATTTCAAAATGATGGCATAGAAAACACGGGAAGTAGGAGCAGGAGTAGGCCATTCGGCCCTTCGAGCCTGCTCTGCCCTTCCGTATGCTCATGGCTGACCCTCAATCTCAATGCTATATTCCTGTTTGCTCCCCATAACCCTTGATAGGATTAAAATTGAAAACATCGGGTGGAATTCTCCGGCCGTTCACGCCGGCGGGATTCTCCAGTCCCGCTGCAGTGAGCGGAGATTTGGCTGAGCGCCAAATTCTCCACGCTCACTGGCAGCAGTGGCAGGGCGTGGACGGCTGGAGAACTCCAGCCATTATCTATTCCTTGAATATATTCAGTGACTTGACCTCCACGACCTTCTGTGGTAGACAATTGCACAGGTTCGCTACCCTCTGAGTGAATTAATATCTCCTCATCCCAATCCTAAATGGTCTACCGTGTATCCTGAGACTGTGACCCCTGGCTCTAGATTCCCCAACCAGGAAAAGCATCCTCCCTGTATCCAGTCTGTCCAACTCTGTCAGAATTTTATTCGTAAGAAGTCTCACAACACTAAGTTAAAGTCCAACAGGTTTATTTGGTAGCAAATACCATAAGCTTTCGGAGCACTGCTCCTTCGTCAGATTTCCACTCCATCTGATGAAGGAGCAGTGCTCCGAAAGCTTATGGTACTTGCTACCAAATAAACCTGTTGGACTTTAACCTGGTGTTGTGAGACTTCTTACTGTGATCACCCCAGTCCAACGCCGGCATCTCCACATCATGAATTTTATTCGGTCAGATCTCCTCTCATCCTTCCAAACTCTAGCGAATACAGGCCCAGTCGACCCAACCTCTCCTCATGGAAACACTCACAACCACACCACACCCTGTACCCCTTTATACCAGGCATATAAACTGACCCTATTTTGGAGAGATTTTTTGAGGTTGCAAAAGTTGACTTTTCCGTTAGTATCTATGGTAGTTTTAATTACAGTAAATTATTAATCTGTCTCTCCAAACAGGAATTAAATAATTGTTCCCTCAGTGGAATGGAGAAGTCATTGCTAGAGTAACGCCTTTTTTAATGCTTGCCCAAGTTTTTATTCATTCATGGAACATGGGCATCACTGGCTGGCCAGCATTTATTGCCCATCCCTAGTTGCCCCTTGAGAAGGTGGTGGTGAGCCGCCATCTTGAATCGCTGCAGCCCATGTGCTGGGGGTTGACCCTCAATGCCGTTAGGGAGGGAATTCCAACCCGCCCTACCAAAGTACTTCTGAGAGGCTGGTATTTGCCACATTTTGCTCTACGGTTGCCATAGAAGCCAGTCACCATCCAATCACTGTGATATTATATCAAACCCGGTTGTGCTGCATGTCTTGGTAATTGTAAAAAGGTCTTACATTGGGCAAGAGGGCAGAGCTTATACCCTCAGCCCAGTGTCAGCTTTTGTGAACCAAGTTCAGGCTCTTCATCAATGTAGGCCAAATAGGAACACTTAGGAGCTTCTTGATGGACTTTGCATAGACGTTTAAATCCAACCATCTCCTACAGGGAGTCGCGTACTGCCAGCCTCAATGTTCATTGTTGACTTGGCATCAAAATTATACTGGATACATTGAGTCAGAAAAACCGTGCATGCGTGGGTTTCCTCTGGGAGCTCCGCTTTTCTCCCACAGTCTGAAAAACGTGCAGATTAGGTGGATTGGCCATGCTAAATTCCCCTTAGTGTCCAAAGGTGTGAATGCTAGGTAGATTGGCCGTGCTAAATTGCCCTTAGTGTCCAACTATATGTAGGTTAGGTGGATTGGCCATGGTAAATTACCCTTTAGTGTCCAAAGATATGTAGGTTAAGTGGATTGGCCATGTTAAATTGCCCCTTAGTGTCCAAAGATGTGCAGGTTAGGTGAGTTAGCGGAGTAAATATGTGGGGTTATGGAGATAGGGCCAGGGTGGGATGCTCTTTCGAAGAGTCAATGCAGACTCGATGGGCTGAATGGCCTCCTTCTGCACTGTAGGGATTCTATGAAGGTAGAAATGAATGGGTGTCATGTAAGCGGTCTACGAGAAGTCACCTGGAATGTTCCAATTTCTGGGAATGCTGGCAGAGAGGGCCAAAGGACCCAGCGCACGCTTCATGGACCTACCTCCTCTTCATCCTTAGCCAGTAGTTGTGCACATGACAGGAGGTCTTCATACTTGGCAAAGGGGATCACTGGCTCTGGCAACTCCCTCAGGTACAGTTTCAGCAGGGACGCAACGGTGTGAACATCCGTGTTCCTGCAGAAACAAAATTGCAAAACATCCAGTGCACGGTTTTAGGACACGACCACAACTGACTAACGCTTGCTGTCAGACGCCTGGAAGCAGCTGAGAGAGTATAGAACGGCCAGGTGAAAGGTTCCTCACGCTGGTCCATACAAAGCTTTTATCCATATGGTGGGCACGAGATATGGAGAAATTTGACTGTTTTTGACTACAATGTGACCACTGTAGAAAATTAATCAAAATTAAAAAATAGAAAAATTCAATTTGTGTTAGAAATGTACAAGCAACCTTTTATTTAGGAGTTCAAGATTGATAGTATCATAGAATTATAGCTTCCCTACTGTGCAGAAGGAGGCCATTCGGCCCATCTAGTCTGCAACGACCACAATCCCACCCAGGCCCTATCCCTGTAACCCCACTTATTTGCCCTCTGAATCCCCCTGACACTAAGGGGCAATTTACCATGGCCAATCCACCTAACCTGCACATCTTTGGACACTAAGGGGCAATTTACCATGGCCAATCCACCTAACGTGCACATCTTTGGGCACTAAGGGACAATTTAGCATGGCCAATCCACCTAGCCTGTACATTAAGGGCAGCACGGTGGCACAGTTGTTAGCACTGTGGTTAGCACTGCTGCCTCACAGTGCCAGGGACCCAGGTTCAATTCCCAGCTTGGGTCACTGTCTGTGTGGAGTCTGCACATTCTCCCCGTGTCTGCGTGGGTTTCCTCCGGGTGCTCCGGTTTCCTCCCACAGTGCGAAAGACGTGCTGGTTAGGGTGCATTGGACGTGCTCAATTCTCCCTCAGTGTACCCGAAGAGACGCCGGACTCGGGGATTTTCACAGTAACTTCATTGCAGTGTTAATGTAATCCTACTTGTGACACTAATCAATAAGTATCTTTGGACTGTGGGAGGAAACCTGAGCACTTGGAGGAATCCCTCTGACACCAAGGGGCAATTTAGCATGGCCAACCCACCCCATCCTGCACATCTTTGGACTGTGTGAGGAAACCGGAGCACCCGGGGAGAACATGCAAACTCCACACGGACAACCACCCAAGGCCGGAATCGAACCAGGGACCCTAAGAGGCAGCAGTGCTGACCATTGTGGCACAACACGCTTCCGTCAGGAAAAAGATACAAAAGTCTGAGGTCACGTACTAACCGACTCAAGAACAGCTTCTTCCCTGCTGCTGTCAGACTTTTGAATGGACTTACCTCGCATTAAGTTGATCTTTCTCTACACCCTAGCTATGACTGTAACACTATATTCTGCACTCTCTCCTTTCCTTCTCTATGAACGGCATGCTTTGTCTGTATAGCGCGCAAGAAACAATATTTTTCACTGTGTACAAATCAAATCAGTACAAAATGCTGTAATTTGCCAATTATACTTGAGTCGGAAAACTAGTCGAGAGATGCAGGCTAATGGAGGAGTTCAGCTGGACAGCCATTGGGTGGTATAGCAAGGCATTGGCTTTGAACTTGACCTCATCTCATTCAATAAACATTGGAAGTCTGGAGTGTAAATTTAAAGGGATCACACTACCTGTCAAACAGAGGTTTTTCTCCACAATCGAAGGAATCCTGGAGCTCTTTGACGAGGTTGGCTTGTCCGGGCAGGCGGAATAATCCTTCCTCAATGAGACCATGCTCTCTGATAAAGTCCACACACTGCTCGACTAACAAGGGGGCCAAGCGCTTGCCAAACTTCCGCTCGTATTGCACTGTGTCTTCCAGACGCTGTCCAAATATACCTGAAAGGAATCGCAGCTGTGAACTCACTGGGCACAGACTTCAATCACAGGCTCCCAGATCAGTAACACTGAAAGGCAGAGCAGTGAACTGCAACACTCAATATCAAAGTTCAAAAGGGGGAGGCAACTCAAAACATTTTAATTACAATGCTGCGGATTGACTTTGGAAAGCCCCGGGTACCTCTTGTTTGGTGGAAGGAAAGTCTTTCTTCTTTTGTGTGGTTTATTTAAAGGAAGGTAACTTCAAACATGAATCCCTAACTTAAGACACTGCTCCCCTATCTGTGTCTCGCACAGCTCCGGACAATATAGATCGAGCAAAGCCATCCCACAACGGTTAATCGTCTACAGCCTTCTTGTCTTTATTGATACTGATCTGCTCAATGCTTTTTAACCTTCCGTTCTGATGTAGAGGAGTAAAGAGGTTGCAGGGCGTCAGACACAGAGGGGCTTCAAAATGCAAGACATGGTTTCCGGGGAGTAGTTAAGGATTTGGTTATAATCGGATCCACCCTTCTGCATTCTTGCTCTGAACATCTCCTGCCTTGTGATGAGTGAATTGATCCCCAGAGCAATGAGGGACGGAAAATAAGCGCAGGCCCTGCCAATGATAGAATCCCAACAGTGCAGAAAGAGGCCATTCGGCCCATCAAGACTACACTGACTCTCCGAAAGAGCATCCCACCCAGATCCTCCCCTCTGCCCTATCCCTGTAACACCCATATTTACCCCACTAATCCCCCTAACCGACACAGCCTTGGACACTAAGGGGCAATTTATTATGGCCAAACCATCTACCTGCATTTCTTTGGACATTAAGGGGCAATTTAGCATGGCCAATCCCCCCAACCTACACATCTTTGGATACTAAGGGGCAATTTAGCATGGCCAAACCACCTAATCTGCATATCTTTGGACATTAAGGGGTAATTTAGAATGGCCAATCCACCTAACCTGCACATCTTTGGACACTAAGGGGCAATTTAGCATGGCAAAACCACCTAATCTGCATATCTTTGGACATTAAGGGGCAATTTAGAATGGCCAATCCACATAACCTGCACATCTTTGGACACGAGGGGGTAAATTAGCATGGCCAATCCCCTAACCTACACATCTTTAGACACTAAGGGGCATTTAGCATGGCCAATCCATGCAACCTGCACAACTTTGGACAGTGAGAGGAAACCGGAGCACCTGGAGGAAACCCCAAAGTCATGCATGGGGGAGAGGTAGCGGTGGGTAGTGGTCTTATCATTGGACTAGTAATCCCGAGATCCAGGGTAATGTTCTGGGAACCCGGGTTCGAATCCCACCACGGCAGATGGTGGAATTTGAATTCAATAAAAAATATCTGGAAGTAAGAATCTGCTGGTGACCATGAAACCATTGTCGATTGTCGGAAAAACCCATCTGGTTCACTAATGTCCTTTAGGGAAGGAAATCTGCCATCCTTACCCGGTCTGGCCTACATGTGACTCCAGAGCCACAGCAATGTGGTTGACCCTCAAATGCCCTCTGAAATGGAGGGCAATTAGTGATAGGCAATAAATACTGGCCCAGCCAATGACACTAAATGAATAAAGAAATGTGGAGAACCTCCAGACGGACACATCCAATGGGCATTTTTATTTAAACTAGGGTGGCAACAGATGTGTTCTAAATGAATGCAGTGATCCTGGGTTATAATCAGTAACAATCAGTCCAGATTCTTGCTCCTGATTTGTATCCACTGACTCTCCTGAGATTGCAATATGGGGACCTATTGAGGATGTAACAACCCTTGGTGACGATGTCCAACTCTCAGTCAAAATAGTTCATTTACATAAGAACATAAGAAATAGGAGCAGGAGTAGGCCATCTAGCCCCTCGAGCCTGCCCCGCCATTCAATAAGATCATGGCTGATCTGAAGTGGATCAGTTCCACTTACCCACCTGATCCCCATAACCCCTAATTCCCTTACCGATCAGGAATCCATCTATCCGTGATTTAAACATATTCAACAAGGTAGCCTCCACCACTTCAATGGGCAGAGAATTCCAGAGACTCACCACCCTCTGAGAGAAGAAGTTCCTCCTCAACTCTGTCCTAAACTGACCCCCCTTTATTTTGAGGCTGTGCCCTCTAGTTCTAGTTTCCTTTCTAAGTGGAAAGAATCTCTCCACCTCTACCCTATCCAGCCCCTTCATTATCTTATAGGTCTCTATAAGATCCCCCCTCAGCCTTCTAAATTCCAACGAGTACAAACCCAATCTGCTCAGTCTCTCCTCATAATCAACACCCCTCATCTCTGGTATCAACCTGGTGAACCTTCTCTGCACTCCCTCCAAGGCCAATATATCCTTCCGCAAATAAGGGGACCAGTACTGCACTAGGTATTCCAGCTGCGGCCTCACCAATGCCCTGTACAGATGCAGCAAGACATCTCTGCTTTTATATTCTATCCCCCTTGCGATATAGGCCAACATCCCATTTACTTAGCTTAACCTTTGACACAAGGGCCACTGGGGCAAGGGAGCTGGAGGGCCACATGCACATGCAAGGCGGCACGGTAGCACAGTGGTTAGCACTGCTGCCTCTCAGCTCCGGGGACCCGGGTTCGATTCCCGGCTTGGGTCACTGTCTGTGCGGAGTTTGCACATTCTCCCCGTGTCTGCGTGGGTTTCCTCCGGGTGCTCCGGTTTCCTCCCACAGTCCAAAGTTGGGCGGGTTAGGTTGATTGGCCATGCTAAATTGCCCCTTAGTGTCCTGAGATGTGTAGGTTAGAGGGATTAGCGGGTAAATATGTGGGGTGCTGGGGATAGGGTGGGATTGTTGTCGGTGACTTGATGGGCCGAATGGCCTCCTTCTGCACTGTAGTGTTTCGATGATTGTTTCTATGCATCTGTGTAACTATATCCCAGCAAGAATCTCTGCCTTAGGGGAGAGAACTACTGACGGGAGAAATAACCAAAAGAAAGAACTTGCTTAATCTTGTCCGGATAAACAAACATTACAACTGGGAGGAACACATGGTCCGAGTCGGCCCCAAACTTAATCTTAAATATTAAGATTCATATTAAGAAGCGGCACGGTGGCACAGTGGTGAGCACTTGTGCTTCACCGCGCCAGGGACCTGGGTTCGATTCCCGGCTTGGGTCACTGTCTGTGTGGAGTCTGCACCTTCTCCCCGTGTCTGCGTGGGTTTCCTCCGGGTGCTCCGGTTTCCTCCCACAGTCCAAAAGACGTGTTGCTCAGGTGCATTGACCGTGCTAAATTCTCCCACAGTGTACTCGAACAGGCGACTAGGGGATTTTCACAGTAACGTCATTGCAGTGTTAATGTAAACTTACTTGTGACACAGGTAAGGTACCTCAAATTTAAAAAGACTTAAAGTTAAATATTGTGGGGGGGGGGGGGGGGGGCAAGAGAGGTTGTATAACCTTTTCTTGTTTCCATTTCATGTCCTTACAAAGGTAGAGAGACATTTGAAGTACAGCATGAAACAGTTTATTCAGTGCGCCAAGTTAAATAAAGAGTGTGTCCATAGTGTGTGTAAACGTGGACTAAACAGCCCATTTATTTTAGCTAGTCATGCAGTACAGAAGCACTTTTCTAACCTCCCTGGTGCCTCCGTTGATAAGTGGCAGCTCAGATTAACAAAGTCATAACGAGTACAAACAAACCACTGGGGGGTTCATTCCTACAGCAACAGAATCGAAACTTATGTCAAACCTCTATGCGACCTTGGTTAGACCACTTTTGACTCGTCTTCACAGTTCTGGTCTCCACGTTAACAAAAAAAAAATTATACAGCAGAAAGCGCAAAAAGAAACCTAATGATGGAAGCGGAACTGAGGGGGTATAACTCCAGGGAGGACTGAACCCAGAGGTCTTTCCTCTGGGGACCTAATGGCACTGTTTAAAATTGTGAATGGGGTTCAATAGGGTAAAAGGAGGCCATTTAGCCCATCGAATCTGCACCGACTCTCTGACACTAAGGGGCAATTTAGCCTTGAAAATCCACCTAATCTACACATCTTTGGACACTAAGGAACAATTTAGCATGGCCAATCCACCCAACCTGCACATCTTTGGATACTAAGGGGCAATTTAACATGGCCAGTCCACCTAACCTGCACATCTTGGGACAATAAGAGTCAATTTAGCATGGCCAATCCACATAACCTACACATGTTTGGAGTATGGGAGGAAACTGTAGCACCCGGAGGAAACCCATGCAGACACGGGGGGAATGTGCAAACTCCACACGGTCACCCAAGGCTGGAATTGAACCCGGGTCCCTGTCGCTGTGAGGCAGCAGTGCTAACCACTGTGCCACCGTGCCGTCCCGTAAAGATGTGAAGGAGATGTTTCCCCATGTGGAGGAGCCCAAAGTTGGGAGCTGTAAATACAAAAACTTCCAATAAAGGAATTGAGGAGAATCTTCTGTACTGGGTGAGTGCTGAGAATGTGGAACACTCTGTCACATGGAGTAGTTGAGGCCAATATCATAATTGGTTTTAAAGTCAAGCCCCCTGTGAAACTGCTCCTCAGTAGATCTCATGTACTATCTCGTTCTGTGGGGAGAACTGCTTTTGGACACTAAGGGGCAAGTTAGTGTGGTCAATCCCCCTAACCTACACATCTTTGGACACTAAGGAGCAATTTAGCATGGCCAATCTCACTGGCCTTGGGATAACAGGGAGGGAATTGCCACGTTTTCTGCTCCCGATCTTTTATGTTAGTACTTGTATGTGTGCTCATCAGGTGAGGTTTATTCTGATTGTGGCTCTTGTGACTATGAAGCTGAATAAAACCTTAAAAGTTTTTCCCCTTATCCTCAAACTATATCCCCTAGTTCTGGACTCCCCCCACCATCGGGAACATTCTTTCTGAATCTACCCTGTCAAACCCTGTTAGAATTTTATGGGGGATGGGATCCCCTTTTGCTCTTCAAAACTCCAGTGAATATAATCCTCACCAACTTAGTCTCTCCTCATATGACAGGTAGTCCAAAATGAGACCCCTTCTCACTCTTTGCATTTGACCTTACACACACAGATGTTTTAGCCTTTCTGTTAACATTCTAAACATGCAAAAAATGTGAGGGTTCCTTAAATGATTTTTGCATGAGACATCTTCTCAGTAACAAAGACGAAAAGGTTGTTGTACAGAACATGGTGAGTTTCTGTGTGAATCATTAGCTGAATGAATCCTATGGGTCAGTTTGAGAGATCATCTTGATGGTGGAGGTTTGATGGTGAGCTGTTTCGCAGGACACCCAAAACCTCTGGTGGGTGTCAGACTGCAGACAGTAAGCCCAGCTCTGAGGTGTGAGGGTCCAGGTGAGTGATAAGCAATTTGAGTCTTCCTAACCTGTTCAGTGGTGTCATCTGGAGACATAGGGCGGGATTTTCTGGACGCACTCACCCCAAAACCGGAAAATCCCGCCCAAGGTCAACGGACCTTCCCATGGTCCGCCCCTCGCCCGCTACGATTCCCGTGGCAGGCAGGACGGAAAAATTCCCTCCATAGAATCCCAAAAGTGCTCTGAAGGAGGCCATTCAACTCATTGAGCCTGCACTGAATCTCTGACAGAGCATCTTTGAATCATAGGCTGGGGTTTTACCGCCCCCCGCCCCACCATGGGAATCTGAGCAGGTGAGGGGCGGACAATGAGAAGGCCCGTTGATCTCAGGTGGGATTTTACAGT
Source organism: Mustelus asterias (assembly GCF_964213995.1). Lineage (NCBI taxonomy): Eukaryota > Metazoa > Chordata > Chondrichthyes > Carcharhiniformes > Triakidae > Mustelus > Mustelus asterias. The sequence goes on along the minus strand of NC_135828.1, from coordinate 19,601,256 downwards.
TTCGGGATGAGTGAGGCCATAAAATCCCACCCATAGAATCCCTACAGTGCAGAAGGAGGCCATTCGGCCTATCGGGTTTGCACCGACCACAATCCCACCCAGGCCCTACCCCCGTAACCCTACATATTTACGCTGCTAATCCCCCTGACACTAAGGGACAATTTAGCATGGCCAATCAACCTAACCCGCACATCTTTGGACTATGGGAGGAAACTGGAGCACCCGGAGTAAACCCACGCAGACATAGAGAGAACGTGCAAACTCCACACAGACAGTGACCGGAGGTCGAAATTGAACCTGGGTCCCTGGCACTGTGAGGCAGTAGCGCTAACCACTGTGCCACTGTATCCCCGTAACCCCAGGTATTTACTCCGCTAATCCCCCGTACCCTTGCGTTTTCGGGTTTGTAGTTGTTGTAAATGTCTCAACACATTCTAGGGTGGCCACATCCAATAGGGTGGTGGTGGTGGCCGTGTAACGGTGATGGGGCAAGGGTGGGACGTCCTCTTTATATGAACAACTCAGTTCATGGGACCCCCACCCCTGCATGATGTTCCTCCACATGCTACCTTCTCTGCCCAGGTGCAGTGCCAGTCCTTACCAGGGGTAACCAGCAGAGAATAGGAAGCACAAAAACACATGAAATAAATTTTAAAAACTCCTACTAAGCAATACATTGTTAATTAGGCCACACTCGATAAACAGACTCTCACCAGTTTTTACAAATACACCACAGAAAGCATTCTTTCTGGTTGTATCACAGCTTGGTATAACTCCTGCTCTGCCCAAGGCCACAAGAAACTACAAAGGGTTGTGATCGAAGCCCAGTCCATCACGCAAACCAGCCTCCCATCCATTGACTCTGTCTACACTTCCCGCTGCTTCGGAAAAGCAGCCAGCATAATTAAGGACCCCACGTACCCCGGACATTCTCTCTTCCACCTTCTTCCGTCGGGAAAAAGATACAAAAGTCTGAGGTCACGTACCAATCGACTCAAGAACAACTTCTTCCCTTCTGCTGTCAGACTTTTGAATGGACCTACCTCGCATTAACTTGATCTTTCTCTACACCCTAGCTATGACTGTAACACTACATTCTGCACCCTCTCCTTTCCTTCTCTATGAACAGTATGTTTTGTCTGTATAGCGCGCAAGAAACAATACTTTTCGCTCTATACTAATATATGTGACAATAATAAATCAAATCAACTTCCGTTGGGAAAAAGATACAAAAGTCTGAGGTCACGTGCCAACCGACTCAAGAACAGCTTCTTCTCTGCTGCCATCAGACTTTTGAATGGACCTACCTAGCATTAAGTTAATCTTTCTCTACACCCTAGCTGTGACTGTAACACTACATTCTGCAGCCTCTCCTTTCCTTCTCTACGAATGGTATGCTTTGTCTGTATAGCGTGCAAGATACAATACTTTTCACTGTATCCTAATACGTGTGACAATTATAAATCAAGTCAAATTCCGTCGGGAAAAAGATACAAAAGTCTGATGTCACGTACCAACCGACTCAAGAACAGCTTCTTCTCTGCTGCCATCAGACTTTTGAATGGACCTATCTTATATTAAGCTGATCTTTCTCTACACCCTAGCTATGACTGTGACACAATCATCTGCATTCTCTCATTTCCTTCTCCCCTGTGCACTCTATGAACGGTATGCTTTGCCTGTATAGCGTGCAAGAAACAATACTTTTCACTGTATCCCAGTACATGTGACAATAATAAATCAAATCAAATCGAAGCACTCACATTGGGGATGATAAGTCATTGAAATGAGAAAGAGTTCCCCTACCTCTTCTGCTAACAAAGCATTGTTGCACAGTTGGCGGACAGAATTCAGACAGACTCCCAGCACAGGGGCTGCACAGAAAACAAGTCTGAGCTTCAGGCATCAGAGCCAGATGGATTCTGGCAGCCTTTTCCACTTGCCGGGGTGCACACTGCGGCTAGAGGTTGCCGAGTCGTGCTGAGTGAACAAGTCTCTGTTCCCCATCCATTACACACACACACAGCCTGAGGGTATGGCTAGCACAGTGCAGTGGCCAAGCTGAGAGCCAAAAGGCAGGTATGATCTCGCAATCCTGCAGCTCCCCCCCCCGTCTTATTTCCGGCACTCCAGCCGGAGTGTGAACTGCAAACAGTGGCCCAAGTCCCGGGTCACTGTGGAAGTGTGCGCGAAGGAGGTATTCCCACTCGAGTCGGCAAGTTAGAGTGTCTATTCTTGATCACAGCCTGCTCTGCAGTTGGTGCTGTCTACACAGCCACTCCCTAGGTTAGGTTAACCATAGGCATTTTGTTGCTTCCTTGAAACAACTTCAAAGACTTACCGGGAGAAAGTAATCAGCCTTTGAATGTGAAACTTGCAGTGTTTTACATGGGACTATTTTCATTTAGACAGCTTAAAACACACACACACCTGTTAGAAAGAGACCTGGCTAAATGTTTTTGATACACTTTATTCATTCACAGCATGTGATTTTTAAAAGTACTATTCATTCGTGGGACATGGGCTGGGCCAGCATTTATTGCTCATCCCCAGTTGCCTGAGGGCAGTTGAGAGTCAACACTTTGCTGTGGCTCTGGACTCACATGTAGGCCAGACCAGTTAAGGATGGCAGATTTCCTTCCCTAAAGGACATTAGTGAACCAGATGTGAACCATGCCAACAGTATCATTAAGAAAGCCCACCAACACCGCTACTTTCTCAGAAGACTAAGGAAATTTGGCATGTCAGCTACAACTCTCACCAACATTCACAGATGCACCATAGAAAGCATTTTTTCTGGTTGTATCACAGCTTGGTATGGCTCCTGCTCTGCCCAAGACCACAAGAAACTACAAAAGGTCATGAATGTAGCCCAATCCATCACGCAAACCAGCCTCCCATCCATTGACTCCATCTACACTTCCCGCTGCCAGCATAATTAAGGACCTCACGCATCCCAGACATTCTCTCTTCCACCTTCTTCCATCAGGAAAAAGATACAAAAGTCTGAGGTCACGTACCAACCCACTCAAGAACAGCTTCTTCCCTGCTGCTGTCAGACTTTTGAATGGACCTACCCTGCATTAAGTTGATCTTTCTCTGCACCCTAGCTATGACTGTAACACCACATCCTGCACTTTCCTTCTCTATGAATGGTATGCTTTGTCTGTATAGCGCGCAAAGAACAATACTTTTCACTGTATACTAATACATGTGACAATAATAAATTAAATCGGTATTTTTCGACAATGGTTATCAATAGATCCTTAATTTCAGATTGTTTTTATTGAATTCAAATTCCACCATCTGCTGTGGCGGGATTCGAACCAGATCCTCACAACATTAGTGTGTCTGGGCAGATTTCCTTCCCTAAAGGACATTAGTGAACCAGATGTATTTTTTCGACAATGGGCATCAGTAGATTTTTAATTCCAGATATTTTTTATTGAATTCACATTCCACCATCTGCCGTGACAGGATTCGAACCCGAGTCCCCAGAACATTAGCTGAGGTTCTGGATTAATAGTCAAGCGATAATACCACTCGGCCATTGCCTCTCAACTGGGTTATACAGCATCGTGTCCTGTATAGTTAAGGGTGGGGAGTCAAACTCTATTCTTATTCAATTATGTTTCAGTCCAGGAGCTGGTAGCTAGGTCAAGTATTTGACAGCCTGGATCACTTGACAGATAGTTTTTGCCATCATAACAGCTGAAAGTGTCTTAAAGGGGCACCTTCATGGGGAACGGGGGGTGGGGGGAGTATTTCACAAACTATTTTTGTTTCCCACTACATATCAAAGAACATAAATCAATTCGAACCATATTCCATTGTCACCGTGCGTTTGCGGTGTCCCAGACGGTTCTGCTTTCAGCAATGATTTTGGCACAATCTCATCTATAAAAAGCCCTTTAAATGTCGTAGGTGCTTTGCAGGATCATTATTGAAGAAAGTTCGACATGTCGCACCTGGGGTTTTGGGAGAGAGGAGCAAACGTATGGTCAGGGAGATGGGTTTTCAGAAGGTCTTGAAGGAAGTGGACAGGATAGGGAGAGAATTGTGGGGCCTCAGGCCTAGGCAGCTGAGGGGACGACCACCAATGGCGGAGCAATTGAAATGGAGGCGTGGAAAAAGCCAGAATTAAAGGAGCCATACAGGTGTTGGAGACATTGCAGAACAATAATAAATAGGCTAAAGTGAGTGAACCGCATTGTGATCCTGACTCATAATCTTAAACTGATAGTGTGATTCTTAGCACACTCAGGATTGTACGGCAAGTGCTGTCCAATCACAAAAAAACATTAGACATTATGGGCGATGGCTGTCTGCGAGATTGCCAGCGGGGGGGCTCAAGATCGGGGAAAATTGGATTTGGATATGCTGTGTGGGCATGTGCATGGCAGATGCAGTATAATGTGGATAAAGGTGAGGTTATCCACTTTGGTAGCAATAATAGGAAGACAGATTATTATTTGAATGGGTGTAAGTTGAGAGAGGTGGATACTCAACGAGACCTTGGTATCCTCTTGCATCAGTCGCTGAAGATAAATGCGCAGGTATAGCAGGCAGTAAAGAAGGCAAATGATATGTTGGCCTTCAAAGCGAGAGGATTTGAGTATCAGAATAGGGATGTTTTACTGCAATTTTATAGGACATTGGTGAGGCCACATCGAGAGTGTTGTGTACAGTTCTGGTGTCCTTATCTGAGGAAGGACGTCCTTGCTACAGAGGGAGTACACCTCTGTAGCAAGGTTTACCAGGCTGATTCCTGGGATGGCAGGTCTGTCATATGAGGAGAGACTAAGTCGGTTAGGATTATATTCACTGGAGTTTAGAAGAGTGAGAGGGGATCTCATAGAAATTTATAAAATTTTAACAAGGTTAGACAGGGTAGATTCAGAAAGAACGTTCCCGAAGGTGGGGGAGTCCAGGGGTCATAGTTTGAGGATAAGGGGTAAACCTTTTAGGACTGAGGTGAGGAGAAATTTCTTCACCCAGAGGGTGGTGAATGTGTGGAATTCACCACCACAGAAAGTAGTTGACGCCAAAACGTTGTGTGATTTCAAGACGAAATTAGATATAGCTCTTGGGGCTAAACGGATCAAGGGATATGGGGGGAAGTGGGGGAATCAGGATATTGAATTTGAGAGATTTGAAGGGCCAAATGGCCTACTCCTGCTTCTAGTTTCTGTGTTAAATTGCAGTTCTCTCTGGCAACTTTGGATCTTCCCTGCCCCTAGCTGGTGACGTCATCAGATTCACGCCCACAATGGATGTGAACCTGGTTTAGACACATTTCTGTGGATTTTAATATAATTAACACACCCCTTCGCCATATCCTCCAACGACACCTCCGGGGCGACCCCCACGTCTGTGTGGACCTGTTATAAACCATCAAGCACCACTTGACTTTTTTACACAGATGAGTGGAGCTTGGACACAAAAAATGGATTGCAACTTCGAGAGGTCAGATAAGGTCACGCCACCCAAGAATTGTGCTCGAGAGCAATATTGGCACAATCCTGTGGGCAGCTTGTCTGAAAGCGCTTCACCTTTTGTTTTCAATATTACCATGGCCGACTGCTCTTCGGTTGCAAGTCCCCATTGAACAATTCACCTCGTTTCCTTCCCAATCCAAACGCGTGTTGCCAAAGAATGAAAATATAAGTCATTCAAACTTTTTTTTTTGGAGAAAGATACTGAGGTTTTAACAGTGAGTGACTAAAGACAGGCAGAAGGAAACTAAGGGAAACTATCTGGCTCTCTGCCAGTCAACCTCGCTTCTCCAAACCTGGAAGCTTAACGAGTGAGCTACACATCAGTTAACTCTTTGTCGACCAGGAGGTTAGGATCTTAGAATGATATTTCATAATAAGAGGTCCCACCCAATTAAGATGGAATTGAGGAATGCCTTCTTTCAGAGGGCTGGGAGTGTTTGGAATTCTCTTCCCCGTGGGCAGTGGGGGCTGCATCACTGAATAGTTCAAGGCTGAATTAAGGGAGGCGATGGCCCAGTGGCATTATCACTAGGTTATTAATCCAGAACCTCAGCTAATGTTCAAAACACCCTGGTTCGAATCCCGCCACAGCAGATGGTGGAATTTGAATGCAATAAAAAATGTCTGGAATTACGAATCTACTGATGACCATGAAACCATTGTCGATTGTTGGGAGAACCCATCTGGTTCAATAATGTCCTTTAGGGAAGGAAATCTGCCGCCCTTACCCAGTCTGGCCTATATGTACCTCCAGAGCCACAGCAGTTGACTCTCAACTGCCCTCTGAAATGGCCTAACAAGCTACTCAGTTCAAGGAGGCAGCTCACCACCACCTTCTCAAGGGAACTAGGGATGGGCAATAAATGCTGGCGAGCCAGCGACGCCCATGTCCCATAAATGAATAAATAAAAGAGAGATTTTTGATTGACAAGGGGGTCAAGGGGTTATGGGGGGACAAGCAGGAAGATGGAATGAAGGGCACAATCAGATTGTCCACGACCTTATTGAATGGGGGCGCGGGCTGAGTGGCCTACTCCTACTTCTATCCATGTGTTCAAATGGAGGCCATTTGGCCCAAAGTGCCTGTGCTGGCTCTTCAGGAGGTTATTTCCCAGTGACTTGCTCTTTCCCTATTGTTCCTGCAAATTCACTCCAAGTGAGTCATTGGAAGTTACTATTGAATCTGCTTCCTTTTCAGGAAGTACGTTTCAGTTTCCTGTGTTTTGGGGAATAAAACATCACCTTTGGTTTTTGAACCTATGTCCTCTGCTGAATAGCCTTTCTGCCACTGGCAATGTTTACTCCTTCTTCACTGTAACAACAACATTCCTGAATTTGATCACCTTGAACAAATAAACTCTTTCCTCTATAGAAACACCCCTAGCGTCTGCATCCTCTCCACATAACCTAAATCCTTCATCCTTGTTACCACACCAATAAACTGCTTTCTGTACCTCCTCCATGGTTTGGCCATCCAAGGTGTGGTGGTACTCTGATTGAACGAGGTTGAATGAGGCCCGAGCAGTGTTTTGTAAGAGTTTAGTTTTATAAAATTTTGAGTGTAACTTCCCTGATTTTGTACTTCATGCCTTTATTAATAAAGCCCAGGATCCCACATGTTTTACCAACTCGCTTAACTTGTCCTGCCACCTTTAATGTCCGCTATAACTCTCAACAATTTTTACAGATGCACCATAGAAGGCATTCTTTCTGGTTGTGTCACAGCTTGGTATGGCTCCTGCTCTGCCCAAGATTGCAAGAAACCAGAAAAGGTTGTGAACGAAGCCCAGTCCATCACACAAACCAGCCTCCCGTCCATTGACTCTGTCTACACTTCCCACTGCCTCGGGAAAGCAGCCAGCATAATCAAGGACCCCATGCTCCCCGGACATTCTCTCTTCCACCTTCTTCCATTGGGAAAAAGATACAGAAGTCTGAGATCACGTACCAACCGACTCAAGAACAGCTTCTTCCCTACTGCTGTCAGACGTTTGAATGGACTTACCGTGCATTAAGTTGATCTTTCTCCACACCCTAGCTATGACTGTAACACTACATTCTGCATCCTCTCCTTACCATGGTGGCACAGTGGTTAGCACTGCTGCCTCACAGTGCCAGGGACCCGGGTTCAATTCCAGCCTTGGGTGACTGTGTGGAGTTTGCACATTTTCCTCGTGACTGCGTGGGTTTCCTCCGGGTGCTCCGGTTTCCTCCCACATACCAACGATGTGCGGGTTAGGTTAATTGGCCGTGCTAAATTGCCCCTTAGTGTCAGGGGGATTAGCAGAGTAAATATGTAGGATTACAGGGATTGGGCCTGGGTGGGATTGTTGTTGGTGCAGGCTCGATGGGCCCAATAGCCTCCTTCTGCACTGTAGGGATTTAGTTATTTAAAGTTTATTGATTTATTAGTGTCACAAGTAGGCTTACATTAACACTGCGATGAAGGTACTGTGAAAAGCCCCTAGTTGCCACACTCCGGCACCTGTTCGGGTACACTGAGGGAAAATTTAGCATGGCCAATGCAACTAACCAGCACATCTTTCGGACTGTGGGAGGAAACCGGAGCACCCAGAGGAAACCCACGCAGACACGGGGAGAACGTGCAGACTCTGCACAGACAGTGACCCAAGCCGGGAATCGAACCCGGGTCCCTGGTGCTGTGAGGCAGCAGTGCTAACCACTGTGCCACCCCTAGGGATTCTATGATGATTCTATGATTCTGCACCCTCTCCTTTACTTCTCTCCTATGTTCTCTATGAATGGTATGCTCTGTCTGCACAGCGCGCAAGAAACAATACCTTTCACTGTATCCCAATACATGTGACAATAATAAATCAAATCAAATCAATGATTTGTGTCCATCCATGCCAAGGTCTCTCTGTTTCTGCACTCCCTTTAAAATTGTACTGTTTAATTTACACTGTCTCCTTGCACTCTTCCTATCAACTTATATCAAAGAACGGTACAGCCCAGGAACAGGCCCTTTGGTCCACCAAGCCTGCGCCAAATTCTAACTTTAATCACTTCAAACTTTAAGTTCTGCTGAAATCTGTTGCTACCCTCTCCATTATTCCTTTCGGAATGTGGGCATCATTGGCCACACCAGCATTTTTATTGCCCACTCCTAATTGCCCCTGGCGGGGAGCCGCCTTCTTGCACCACTGCAACCAATCAGCTGTAGGTACATCCACGGTGCGTTTTTGTGTCAGGTCTGGGTTTATGAACATACGAATTAGGAGCAGGAGTAGTCCCCTCGAGCCTGCTCCCCCATTCAATAAGATTGTGACTGATCTAATCGCAACCACAACCCCACATTCCTGTCCACCCCCGATAACCTTTCACCCCCTTGTTAAGGACGCTCTCGTTTTGGGTGACCTGTCCAGGTTTCAATTCCTTTTTTGAGACTTTGATACAACTGAGTTGCCTGCTAGGGCTATTTCAGAGTCAATCGCATAGCTGTGGCTCTGGAGTCACATGTAGGCCAGACCGGGTAAGGACGGCAGATTTCCTTCCCTAAAGGACATTAGTGAACCAGATGGGTTTTTCCGACAATGGTTTCATGGTCATCATTACTAATAGTAGTTTTTAAAATTCCAGATTTGTTCATTGTATTTAAATTCCACCAGTTGCTAATGTGGGATTTGAACCCAGGTCCCAGAGCATTAGCCTGGGCCATTGGATTATGAGATCATAGAATCATAAAATCCCTACAGTGCAGAAGGAGGCCATTCGGCCCATCAAGTCTGCATCAACTCTCCAACAGAGCAACCCACACAGGCTCTATCCCTGTAGCCCCACGTTTTTACCCCACTAATTTGCCCTCAGCTCACAACATCTTTATGGGGTGGGACGGTGGCACAGTGGTTAGCACTGCTGCCTCACAGCGCTAGGGACCTGGGGTTCAATTCCGACCTCGGGTCACTGTCTGTGTGGAGTGTGCACTTTCTCCCCGTGTCTGCATGTGTTTCCTCCGGGTGCTCCGGTTTCCTCCCACAGTCCAAAGATGTGTGGGTTAGGTGGATTGGCCATGCTAATTTGACCCTGGTGTCGGGGGGATTCCAAGTGGAGAGAATCTCCAAGAAGATAAAAAATCCACATCACGACTACCATCGACACCGCAAACTGCCGGTTCCAAGTGGAGAGGATCTCCAAGAAGATAAAAAACTTTAACCTGGTGTTGTTAAAACTCTTACTGTGTCAGGGGGATTAGCAGGGTAAATGTGTGGGGTTACATAGAACATAGAACATTACAGCGCAGAACAGGCCCTTCGGCCCACGATGTTGCACCGACCAGTTAAAAAAAAAAACTGTGACCCTCCAACCTAAACCAATTTCTTTTCGTCCATGAACCTATCTACGGATCTCTTAAACGCCCCCAAACTAGGCGCATTTACAACTGATGCTGGCAGGGCATTCCAATCCCTCACCACCCTCTGGGTAAAGAACCTACCCCTGACATCGGTTCTATAACTACCCCCCCTCAATTTAAAGCCATGCCCCCTCGTGCTGGATTTCTCCATCAGAGGAAAAAGGCTATCACTATCCACCCTATCTAAACCTCTAATCATCTTATATGTTTCAATAAGATCCCCTCTTAGCCGCCGCCTTTCCAGCGAAAACAATCCCAAATCCCTCAGCCTCTCCTCATAGGATCTCCCCTCCATACCAGGCAACATCCTGGTAAACCTCCTCTGCACCCTCTCCAAAGCCTCCACATCCTTCCTGTAATGTGGGGACCAGAACTGCACACAGTACTCCAAGTGCGGCCGCACCAGAGTTGTGTACAGTTGCAACATAACGCTACGACTCCTAAATTCAATCCCCCTACCAATAAACGCCAAGACACCATATGCCTTCTTAACAACCTTATCTACTTGATTCCCAACTTTCAGGGATCTATGCACACATACACCTAGATCCCTCTGCTCCTCCACACTATTCAAAGTCCTCCCGTTAGCCCTATACTCCACACATCTGTTATTCCTACCAAAGTGAATTACCTCACACTTCTCCGCATTAAACTCCATCCGCCACCTCTCGGCCCAACTTTGCAACCTGTCTAAGTCTTCCTGCAAACTACGACACCCTTCCTCACTGTCTAGAACATAGAACATAGAACATAGAACATTACAGCGCAGAACAGGCCCTTCGGCCCACGATGTTGCACCGACCAGTTAAAAAAAAACTGTGACCCTCCAACCTAAACCAATTTCTTTTCGTCCATGAACCTATCTACGGATCTCTTAAACGCCCCCAAACTAGGCGCATTTACTACTGATGCTGGCAGGGCATTCCAATCCCTCACCACCCTCTGGGTAAAGAACCTACCCCTGACATCGGTTCTATAACTACCCCCCCTCAATTTAAAGCCATGCCCCCTCGTGCTGGATTTCTCCATCAGAGGAAAAAGGCTATCACTATCCACCCTATCTAAACCTCTAATCATCTTATATGTTTCAATAAGATCCCCTCTTAGCCGCCGCCTTTCCAGCGAAAACAATCCCAAATCCCTCAGCCTCTCCTCATAGGATCTCCCCTCCATACCAGGCAACATCCTGGTAAACCTCCTCTGCACCCTCTCCAAAGCCTCCACATCCTTCCTGTAATGTGGGGACCAGAACTGCACACAGTACTCCAAGTGCGGCCGCACCAGAGTTGTGTACAGTTGCAACATAACGCTACGACTCCTAAATTCAATCCCCCTACCAATAAACGCCAAGACACCATATGCCTTCTTAACAACCTTATCTACTTGATTCCCAACTTTCAGGGATCTATGCACACATACACCTAGATCCCTCTGCTCCTCCACACTATTCAAAGTCCTCCCGTTAGCCCTATACTCAACACATCTGTTATTCCTACCAAAGTGAATTACCTCACACTTCTCCGCATTAAACTCCATCCGCCACCTCTCGGCCCAACTTTGCAACCTGTCTAAGTCTTCCTGCAAACTACGACACCCTTCCTCACTGTCTACCACACCACCGACTTTGGTGTCATCAGCAAATTTGCTAATCCACCCAACTATACCCTCATCCAGATCATTAATAAATATTACAAACAGCAGTGGCCCCAAAACAGATCCCTGAGGTACACCACTTGTAACCGCACTCCATGATGAATATTTACTATCAACCACCACCCTCTGTTTCCTATCCGCTAGCCAATTCCTGATCCAATTTCCTAGATCACCCCCAATCCCATACATCTGCATTTTCTGCAGAAGCCTACCATGGTGAACCTTATCAAACGCCTTACTAAAATCCATATATACCACGTCCACTGCCTTGCCCCCATCCACCTCCTTGGTCACTTTCTCAAAAAACTCAATAAGGTTAGTAAGGCACGACCTACCTGCCACAAAACCATGCTGACTATCACCTATCAATTCATTACTCTCCAAATAACTATAAATCCTATCCCTTATAATTTTTTCCAACATCTTGCCGACAACAGAAGTGAGACTCACCGGTCTATAATTCCCGGGGAAGTCTCTGTTCCCCTTCTTAAACAATGGGACAACATTCGCTAACCTCCAATCTTCTGGTACTATACCAGAGGCCAACGACGACCTGAAGATCAGAGCCAGAGGCTCTGCAATCACTTCTCTTGCCTCCCAGAGAATCCTTGGATAAATCCCATCCGGACCAGGGGATTTATCTATTTTCAGACCCTCCAGAATATCCTGCACATCCTCCTTATCAACTGTAATACTGTCTATTCTACTCCCTTGCAACCCAGTGTCCTCCTCAGCTATATTCATGTCCCCTTGCGTGAACACCGAAGAGAAATATTGGTTCAATGCTTCACCAATCTCCTCCGGTTCCACACATAACTTCCCTCTGCCATCTATAACTGGCCCTAAACTTGCCCTAACCAACCTTCTGTTCTTGACATACCTATAGAACGCCTTAGGATTCTCTTTAACCCTATCCGCCAAAGTCTTCTCATGTCCCCTTTTAGCCCTTCTAAGCTCGCTCTTCAACTCCCTCTTAGCCAATCTAAAGCTTTCTAGTGCACTACCCGAGTGCTCACGTCTCATCCGAACATAAGCTTCCTTTTTCTTTTTAACCAACAAAGAAACTTTTTTTTTTTTTGGTGCACCACGGTTCCCTACCACACCACCGACTTTGGTGTCATCAGCAAATTTGCTAATCCACCCAACTATACCCTCATCCAGATCATTAATAAATATTACAAACAGCAGTGGCCCCAAAACAGATCCCTGAGGTACACCACTTGTAACCGCACTCCATGATGAATATTTACTATCAACCACCACCCTCTGTTTCCTATCCGCTAGCCAATTCCTGATCCAATTTCCTAGATCACCCCCAATCCCATACATCTGCATTTTCTGCAGAAGCCTACCATGGTGAACCTTATCAAACGCCTTACTAAAATCCATATATACCACGTCCACTGCCTTGCCCCCATCCACCTCCTTGGTCACTTTCTCAAAAAACTCAATAAGGTTAGTAAGGCACGACCTACCTGCCACAAAACCATGCTGACTATCACCTATCAATTCATTACTCTCCAAATAACTATAAATCCTATCCCTTATAATTTTTTCCAACATCTTACGGGAATAGGACCTGGGGTGGGATTGTAGTCGGTACAGACTCGATGGGCTGAATGGCCTCCTTCTGTACCGCAGGGACTCTATGTACATCTTTGGATGCTAAGGGCAATTTAGCATGGCCAATCCACCTGATCTGTGCATCTTTGGACACTAATCCTACCCAGGCCCTATCCCCGTAATCCTGCATATTTACGCTGCCAGTCCCCTGACACTAAGAGTGATATTTAGCGTGGCCAATCCACCTAACCTGCATATCTTTGGACTGTGGGAGGAAATCGGAGCACCCAGAGGAAACCAACACAGACACGGAGAGAACGTGCAGACTCCACACAGACAGCCACCCGAGACTGGAATGGAACCCGGGTCCCTAGCGTTGTGAGGCAGCAGTACTAACCACTGTGCCACTGTGCCGCCATGCTCTGGTGACATTACCAGTACACCATGCCTCCCTTCCTTCGGACTTTTTTGTATTTCATGTCAATCACAACCTTTGAAATGATGCTTTGTGTACCCAGATAAAAGTCATTCATATATGTCAAAAACTTGGACGGGTTCATGGATGAGAGGGGTGTGGAGGGATATGGTCCAAGTGCAGGTCAGTGGGACTAGGCAAAAAATGGTTCGGCACAGACAAGAAGGGCCAAAAGGCCTGTTTCTGAGCTGTAATTTTCTATGGTTCTATGGTAAGGTTAGCCGTGTGTCATTTAAGGAAGGATTAAGTGCTGCTTTTCAATTGGGAAGGTTCGCGTCTGCCTCTGGCTTGGAATCAAGACAGACTCGGAAATGTTTACATCCAGACGCATCGCCTACCCAGTGCGGATGAAACAATTTGGGGACTTTCGAGAAACTGTGCTTACATTTGCATATTTAAAACAATATGCTTTCCAAATCACATCAATGCTCGCCTGAGAGTAAATAATTATTCTAATATTCATAACACTGAAAGTAGCTTGGTAGAAAATGTTTGGGAGCCAGTGAAGTATTTCAATGCTGGAATTGGTTGCTAGGTGTTGCTCACTTTACTCTCAGGTCGGGTGTGGTGAACTAGGCCGAACGTGCCTGATGATGTTACCATGGCAATGGGACTTTCATTATAACTGATTTTACCCTGAAGCAGTGAAGGGAAAGTTGTACAAACAGGCCAGAATTCAACCAAGCTCAGGCTCTGGAAGAACTGATCCCCAGGCAAGGAAGTTTCCCTCACTATTTGTCAGAAATCTCAGCCCAAGTACCATATCCCAGTTCTGGGCACCTGAAAGGGTGACGAGGCCTTCAGCAGGGTGCAGAGGAGATTTACTCAGTTGATACCCAGAATGATTCAGTTGATCTTTCTCTTCACCCTATTTGTAACTGCAACACTACGTTCTGCACTCTCTCCTTTCCTTGTCCCCTATACACTAAATTGCCCCTTAGTGTCCAAAGATGTGTAGGTTAGATGGATTGGCCATGCTAAATTGCCCCGAACTGGATGCTTTGTCTGT